>NW_026732072.1:7500-104647 GCF_028476545.2 Physella acuta | reverse complement strand
TTGAATTAAGCAACGAACTGCTTGGAGCGATGCTAGCGATCGAACCAAGAGAAACGGGGGGAAGGCAGGGAGAATATGGCGATCCGCGAACTGGAAACGCAATCAAGCGTGGGAAACGGGTATGGCATTGACTGCGGGTACAGCATTCGGTCATTACGTAACAGCGCACTTACGGTTGCCGGTTCCGTGTAGCCGGTTCTTTGTTATCGAGTACCTACGGCTTGTTCCTTGCGTCGAGAATGAGCGAGATTTCATTGGTCGCGATCCTCTTTTGATAAATGTTGTGGTCGTTACCGAAAATAAAATGTGGCTGAATGCGATTTGATGACGTTTTCGTGTACGTAGGTGTAGGAGGGTGTGTCGATGCTATTTGAAATGCAACGTAGTAATATAAATAGAGGTGTAATTTATTTAACGTACATGTTGAATATGTCGGGAATTTGAAGTTTTGAAAAGGTGTTTCTCAACTACTGACTTAACCAGTTTCGTTAAGATATTCAGATGTACTCATAAATAGTTGATTGAGAGGCGCCACCCTCCCTTATGGGACGGAGTGGTCTAGTGGTAGAGAGCTGGACTGCTAACCCGTAAGTCTCGAGTTCGAATCCGGGTTCAAGTCAGTAGACCGTCCTTGAGTCCTCCCCAACTGTGATGGGTTACCTAACTCACGTTTGGGAAAGTAAAAGGCGACTGGGCATAATGCTGACCACATATCTCATATGCCGAGGTCACAGAAACAAGTGAACTCTACTTCACTTGCCCCATAGACCGTCAGGTTTAAAAGGGAAACTTTGCTTTACCCTCCCTTAACTAACATATTATCCCTAGCTTGTAAACAGATAGTGGATCGTGCCCATAAACACAATAGTTGTAGTTGTTCTTTGAAGTAATTCTTCATTGGTTGGTTAAATCTCGGTGTCTTTGATACTTGGATAAACGTATACAGGTATTGGTTAGGGCGATGGTTAGGGTTATAGAAAGGTTAATATAATTTATAAGCAGGCTGAGGATGAGGAAAAACTATGATGGCTAGGGTTAGGGTAATGTTGAGATCTACTAGTGTGCCTAATGCAGCTTTGATATTGAGAGCCAAAATAGTGTTTATGATTTTAAATGTTGGATTTGGATTGTAAGAATTTAGAGAGTTTTGGATGGTCTGTCTTGGAAGACACATACATATGGTAAAATATCAACGTGTGTTTGGAGGGGTGGGGGGGGGGGAATTTGAGTGTCTTCTTATGTTTACATAGAAGCTGAAGAATCTAAGCATTTATAGTAAGTAGTAAAGATTCAACTTTAGGACTACCGATCCACCGGGCAGATGAAGTAGAGTTTATTTGTTTCTTAACCTCGGAATATGAATCGATGCTGTGGTCAGCACTATGCCCAGCCGCCTTTCCCCAACGTAAGTCAGGTACCCTTCAGAGCTGAGTGGACTCACGAACAGTGTTTCTTCCAGACTTTTTTCTCCGGGGGGGGGGGGAGCACTTGAAATTTTCGGGGGGGGGGCGGTTAGACTTTCTTCGGGGGGGGGGGGGGCGGACACTGTTAAAAGTATATATTTTCTATATAAATTATATAAAATTTCATTTCGTTCGGGGGGCGGTAAAAATTTTTCGGGGGGGGGCTTTGCCCCCTCCCCCAAAGAGATGCCTGGAAGAAACTCTGCTCACGAACGTCGTACAGTCGTATCGTAATTCGAGATGATCAGCCAAACGCTCTACCCGTTCGACCACACCTTCCCCAGTTCCGAACTTAAAAAACATATGAACTCTACTTCATCTGTCCTATGTGGAACCCAGGCATTTGTATGGTGTTTGGAGCCTAGGCATTTGTATGGTGTTAATTCACGACCGCTACGCTCATAATATATTGATATTTTGTTTTTCAAAATTTAATTTTTTTGACTTGTTGTTATTTTGTTGTTGTTATTGATTCGATGAATCAGAATGTATTGCAACATGATCCTTTTATTCAAAATCAATACCAGATTTCCATAGTGGTGTTTGATCTATTGTATCGCCGTGGATCGATATCTGTGAAATATTAACAGGTTAGTTTTTAAAGTGTTTGTTTGTGTGTTAAAAAAAATTACAATGGTTTGCACGGCTCAAGTAAAATAAAATAAAATCCTGTAAAAAAAAGCTCTAGATTAGCTGCCTGTATTCAACGTTATATCGTTCTAAAAATATTGGAATGAGTGGGATTAGTTAGATTCCGTTGAAATTTATGACGTGAGGTAGTTATACACCTTAAAGCTAAGTAAACGGCATGGGGTTCGTTCATATTTGACATCTTTACATAATCAGCGGCGGGAGGGAGAAAAGAAATCTGAACCTTGTCACTAAGTACCACGTAACAGAACATTTAATTTTTTAATGTAATCTATAAAGATGAGGGTACTATATATATTATATATATATATATTATATATATATATTATATATATATATATATATATATATATATATATAATATATATATATATATATATATATATATAAAATTATGCTCGTTTGAAAGGTGTGTGCAGGGGATGGGGGTGGGAGGGTGTGTGTGGCGTAATTGGAACTATGACGACATCAGTTTGTATATTGGTTTATTTTTTCGGAGCTCAACATAATCTATTCTCATACAGGGGGCTGTGGTGAATTGATGTTAACATATCAAATAATTAGAGGACCGTTTTCTCTTTGATCACGGCGAATTGATCTCAACCCTGATTGATCGAAGTTCAAACCACCCCCCCCCCCCCACCCCCACACTCACCTGGGGTACGCCATCTTCAAATCCAGCTTCAGCTTCCTGATGAAGTAGGAGATGGGACTGATGGAGTCCAGTGACTCTGGCTGTCGCTCCCCAGGGCCATCGGCTGGCGTCGGTCGGGGCTGACCGTCCTAGAGGCATGCCCGTCCCTTTCGCTCCGACGACGCTGAGCGAAGCTGCCCCGTGTCCGGCGACGTAGCGACGTAGGTAGGCGATGTAGTGGGACACCGCGTAAGTGGGGGAACGGAGCTGCTGTAATAGAGAATACACATATATATAGATACACATATATAGATACACATATATAGATACACATATATAGATACACATATATAGATACACATATATAGATACACATATATAGATACACATATATAGATACCATATATAGATACACATATATAGATACACATATATAGATACACATATATAGATACACATATATAGATACACATATATAAATACACATATATAGATACACATATATAGATACACATATATAAATACACATATTAGATACACATATATAGATACACCATATATAGAAAACACATATATAGATACACATATATAGATACACATATATAAGATACACATATATAGATACACATATATAGATACACATATATAGATACACATATATAGATACACATATATAGATACACCATGTATAGATACACATATATAGATACACATATATAGATACACATATATAGATACACATGTATAGATACACATATATAGATACACATATATAGATACACATATATAGATACACATATATAGATACACATATTATAGATACACATATATAGATACACATGTATAGATACACATATATAGATACACAATATAGATACACATATATAGATACACATATATAGATACACATATATAGATACACATATATAGATACACATATATAGATAACACATATATAGATACACATATATAGATACACATATATAGATACACATATATAGATACACATATATAGATACACATATATAGATACACATATATAGATACACATAAATAGATACACATATATAGATACACATATATAGATACACATATATAGATACACATATATAGATAGTGTAGGCTACTTTTTACGTTTAAGGTATTAGTTAACACTTTTATAAGTGAAGTTCCCTTTTCGAACCAGACAGTTCATGGGACAAGTTGTGTAAGGTTTATTCTTTTAGCGACCTCGGCATATGAAGGGATGCTGTGATCAGCAGTATGCCCAGCCGCCTTTACTTACCCTAACGTGAGTTAGGCACCCATCAGAGCTAGTTGGACTCAGATACGTTTGTACTAAACTTATACTGACTTGAACCCGGATTCTATAACTCTAAACTTTCGGGTTAGCATCAGAGTTTTCTTCCAGGCATCTCTACGGCCCCCGAAAATTTTTTACCGCCCCCCCCCCCCCCGAACGAAATGAAATTTATATAATTTATATAGAAAATATATACTTTTAACAGTGTCCGCCCCCCCCCCCCGAAGAAAGTCTACCGCCCCCCCCCCCCCGGAAAATTCCAAGTGCCTCCCCCCCCCCCCCCCCCCCGGAGAAAAAAGTCTGGAAGAAACACTGGTTAGCATTCTAGCACTCTACGCCGTTCCAAAACACTTGCATAGTCGCTCATATTTTACTAAGGGCTGTTAAGCTAGAAAAGTGTCTTGCCGCTTTAATGACTCCATTTAATTTCAAGTATCCATTTAAGTTGAGTAGGCTCAATTATTACCGTCTTTTAGAATCATGAATGGTAACGAATTTTTTTATCCATCTTCCAGTTTATCCCAGTCAGTGTTGGGTGTTTAGTTAAATTCTAAAAATAACCCAACCTGTTAACTTAGCCCCAACTCTAATCCATACCAATAATCTCGAACTAATCCTATCTACTTATCTCAACCAAAACTCTAACTGGCAGATTAATCTTGAAATGTGGTTATTCTGTTTGCTAGTGCCTAACTATTCAAATTTTGTGAGTCGATTCAAATTTAAATCAAAACTTAAAAAACAAAACAACTGTACACCAAATGAGTAGTTACATGTATTAAAAATTGGTTCATCATCACGTTTAAAGAATTTAGATTGAAAAATTGTAGGATGCTAATTAAGGTAAATATACTAACTGGGAGTAACTATGAAAACACTAGATACATTACCTCGTTATACATGATTCTCCATCTTTCTTCAGCAACAGGTAGGGGTACAGCTTTGTCGGGCACAAACTCTCGGCCGAACATAATACCTGACGGGAGAAATATTTATTTTTATAACCTTTCAATGGGATGTTTAATATGAGCAGTTTTTTCTTTGTACGCACATTACAAAAATTACTACATTCTATTTGTAAATTGAATATATATATATATATATATATATATACATATTTATTTATTCATATATATATATATATAAACATATATCTTGATATACATTTTTTTATGTGCTGTGCTGAGATAAATATTTTTTTTTTATATATTTCCCTCCACACAGTTTACTCTACTCAAGCAAGGAGCCCACTGTGTGGAAAGGTTGCATTATTATTACATTAAAGTTACATGAATTAGTGAATTAGCATACAATGTACAATCAGTTTCAAGTCTTGATTCTTGTCTCTTCCTGATTTTCAAAATGTCTTTACTTTCCTTCCTTTTATCTTTCTGTTTCTTCAATGATTTTTGCTTCTTTATTTTCTCTTTTAATTTTTCGTTTCTTTTATTGATTCCAATAGAGCTTTGAGTATAGGTTCAATGGTGCGAGACGGAACATCCTACCTAAGATTGCTCCTAGGTAGGCGTCGTCTAGCTGAAAAGAATTTATTATAAGCCACTCGTACATTAAAGCCACCGTTGTACAAGTACTAGGTGGCTCTTCTCGAGAGCTGTGTGCAATCGAGGGATGTGTGGGCGCAACACCACACGATCTTTTGCATTCGATGCCTCGATGACCAACTTCTCAACCCCAGCAGCCAGCCCTAATAGGGGCTGACAAACCAAATGAATAAGATGTTGATATACATACATGTATATGGGTCATAGGACAGTGTCGTTGTTAAGGAGGTGGAAAGGTTTGTAACAAAATTATTATTACTTCTGAGAAATTAAAACTGAGAATATTACATTGATATATGTAAAAATACACTATTTAAGACAACTAACAGTTTTCTTTTTAAGCCCCGGCCTTATACAATAATTGAAAAATTTGTGAAATATAAAATCATATACAAACCTTCATACAAAACTTATAGTTATCATATTATTGTAGTAACAAAAAATAGTATCTGTTTAATTTCTTTAACGACGAATTTCGCTGTATTTTTAACATTGCAATTAGTTTGCTTCCCTCAATGTTTTTTATTTTGCTAAAGGGAAGTAACTAATGCAATATGAAAATTTACAGAGGAGAGATTTTCTTTTCGATATTGAAATGTGTCTACACATTTTAAAGAATGGTAGATACACTTATATTCGTTTTCTTTTCATAGGTATAACTAACTTCTAAATCAGTATAAAATAAATTGAATATTTCCTTTAAAATTTTCGTTCCTCCGCTAACTGTAATCCACTCCTCCCCTAACTAATACACTCTTCCACAAACTCCAATCCACTCCTAACTAATCCACTCTACTAACTCTAATCCACTCCTCCCCTAACTCTAATCCACTCCTCCACTAACTCTAATCCACTCCTCCACTAATTCTAATCCACTCCTCCACTAACTCTAATCCACTCCTCCACTAACTCTAATCCACTCCTCCACTAATTCTAATCCACTCCTCCACTAACTAATCCGCTCCTCCCCTTACTAATCCACTCCCACACTAACTAATCCACTCCTCCACTAATTCTAATCCACTCCTCCACTAATTCTAATCCACTCCTCCACTAACTAATCCACTCCTCCACTAACTAATCCACTCCCACACTAACTAATCCACTCCTCCACTAATTCTAATCCACTCCTCCACTAATTCTAATCTACTCCTCCACTAACTAATCTACTCCTCCACTAGCTAATCCACTCCTCCACTAATTCTAATCCACTCCTCCACTAATTCTAATCCACTCTTCCACTAACTAATCCACTCCTCCACTAACTAATCCACTCCTCCACTAACTAATCCACTCCTCCACTAATTATAATCCACTGCTCCACTAACGAATCCACTCCTCCACTATCTAATCGACTCCTCCATTAATTCTAATCCACTCCTCCACTAATTATAATCCACTCCTCCACTAACTCTAATCCACTCCTCCACTAACTCTAATCCACTCCTCCACTAACTAATCCACTCCTCCACTAACTAATCCACTCCCACACTAACTAATCCACTCCTCCACTAATTCTAATCCACTCCTCCACTAATTCTAATCCACTCCTCCACTAACTAATCCACTCCTCCACTAATTCTAATCCACTCCTCCACTAACTAATCCACTCCTCCACTAACTAATCCACTCCTCCACTAACTAATCCACTCCTCCACTAACTCTAATCCACTCCTCCACTAATTCTAATCCACTCCTCCACTAATTCTAATCCACTCCTCCACTAATTCTAATCCACTCCTCCACTAACTAATCCACTCCTCCACTAATTAATCCACTCCTCCACTAACTAATCCACTCCTCCACTAACTAATCCACTCCTCCACTAATTCTAATCCACTCCTCCACTAACTAATCCACTCCTCCACTAACTAATCCACTCCTCCACTAATTCTAATCCACTCCTCCACTAATTCTAATCCACTCCTCCACTAACTAATCCACTCCTCCACTAATTCTAATCCACTCCTCCACTAATTCTAATCCACTCCTCCCTAACTAATCCACTCCTCCACTAACTAATCCAGTCCTCCACTAATTCTTATCCACTCCTCCACTAATTCTAATCCACTCCTCCACTAATTCTAATCCACTCCTCCCTAACTAATCCACTCCTCCACTAACTAATCCACTCCTCCACTAACTAATCAACTCCTCCACTAACTAATCCACTCCTCCACTAACTCTAATCCACTCCTCCACTAATTCTAATCCACTCCTCCACTAATTCTAATCCACTCCTCCACTAACTAATCCACTCCTCCACTAACTAATCCACTCCTCCACTAACTAATCCACTCCTCCACTAATTCTAATCCACTCCTCCACTAACTAATCCACTCCTCCACTAACTAATCCACTCCTCCACTAATTCTAATCCACTCCTCCACTAATTCTAATCCACTCCTCCACTAATTCTAATCCACTCCCACACTAACTAATCCACTCCTCCACTAATTCTAATCCACTCCTCCACTAATTCTAATCCACTCCTCCCTAACTAATCCACTCCTACACTAACTAATCCACTCCTCCACTAATTCTTATCCACTCCTCCACTAATTCTAATCCACTCCTCCACTAATTCTAATCCACTCCTCCCTAACTAATCCACTCCTCCACTAACTAATCCACTCCTCCACTAACTAATCCACTCCTCCACTAACTAATCCACTCCTCCCCTTACTCTAATCCACTCCTCCACTAATTCTAATCCACTCCTCCACTAATTCTAATCCACTCCTCCCTAACTAATCCACTCCTCCACTAACTAATCCACTCCTCCCTAACTAATCCACTCCCAGTCTGGAAACCCCTGCTCTTGTCAGACCAACCGTGAGATATTGTGTATGCTTAACACTAACACGTCTTCCCCTCGCCAGTCATTAGAGTTCCCCACGAGAGAATGTCAAGCTTTTGTTAAGTATCAAAAAGGAATCTGACGAGCGACTTAGCAGAAGTCAAGGGTACCGGGTCACCGACCTATGTGGTACACCAATAATCGTTTGGGGGGGGGGGGGGAGGAGGGGGGATAACGGACAGAGGCGTAGCGAGGGAGAGCGTGGGGGGGGGGGGACCGCACCGGGTGACGCCTTTTAGGGGGGTGACACCGAGGCGAAAAATAGCAAAATATATAGAGAAAAATTATAATCCCACTTAATTAAGTGATTGATTCGAGTGTCAAATAGTGTTTTAAGAGGTGCAAATCGAGGGGGGGGGGAGCAAAGTTGAAAGTTTGTCCCCAGGAAGGGTCGCTACGCCTCTGGGGGTGACACCATTAAGTGTCGCACCGGATGACACCCGACCTCGCTACGCCACTGATAACGGGAGCTCTTAAGATCTTCACACTAATTTAAAATTCTATATTTCTTACGTTAAAGAGCAAGGTAAAACTATGGGAGGATTGCCTGTCATCGCAGCAAGTCAACAAATTCACGTATTACTAGACTTTGGTTACGTGAAAAACAAACTTTTAATCGTATTACATAATGTATCGTAATTCGGTAAAATAAAATTATGCGCTTGACAATTCATGCGATCTTAAAAGAAAAGAAGTTCTATGCACACTCACTGTAATAACATACCGTTTTCATCCTGTTATTTTTATTGAAATTTATCCTTCATATTATTATGGTAAAAACGTTAAACTGTCGCTTTTAGTTTATTAACGTATTCTTGTGTTAGACACAAGATGGGGGGGGGGGGGGGGATGAGCCCAGATAAAGGGATATTTTTAATGTATGGAAATACTGTTCGCGGTAGCGTACTCAACAGTGTCCCTATATTACGTATGCTAGTTTGAAAATTTGGGAGGTTGTTGAGTACACTTCAGTGAAGGTTTTTGCTACAAAAAAAGTAGACTACATACTATCGGTGGGCTGGCGACACGGCAGTTCTACTGTGTCAATAGCTTTCTTACCACATGGGTTCCGATAGTCGCTGATTTTATTCGGGGCATCTACACTTAGTTTTGATTTGGGTATACCTGAAACCATGCTATCATGACACCAAAACTTTGTTCTTCTTCTTCTTCGTTCTTAATTTTAGTGTTGGAAGGGATCGAGCCTTATCTGCCAGAGGGTTTGAACTCGAGACTTTTTCGAATTTATCAACCATGAGGTTTTTGTCGACTCGACCACGCCTCCATCACAATTAAGGATACGTGTCAACTGATTATGCGCCATTGAGACCATTGACTCTATTTTCAGCCTGCTTCCAAACTTGGTTAACTTTACTGCATTTTTAAAATGACTCCTAAGTGTGGTTTATATCAATTTAGTTTAATTTAAAATAATGTTACATGTGTTACTAAGTATGTCAATTTAGTTTAAGTTAAAATAATGTTCAATATGAAAACCAAGCATGTCAATTAAGTTTAAGTTAAAAACAATATTCGGCCTGTCAGCTAAACATATTTAATGATAAAAAAATTATATTTCCAAACACGAAAACTAATTGTTGTTGCTAATACTACATACTAATTTAATTGAGAGACCAATCAATTGTTTTTCGCGGCGTGTCTATATGAAGTAAAGTTCCAAACGCCACACAAATTGTTCAACACTGAAACAGATTTACAAATTACGTACTCTCAAACCGACGCGCTTCAGTGATCATTGCGTGACTGAGTATGTTCACATTGTTCGGCTTTGTAGCGACTATCGAGTAGATCTTAAATGGAATTCCTTACTAGCATTGTTGGACCGGGAAGGATTGGGGGGGGGGGGGGGGGGTGTTTTTAGACTACAGGAATACCTGAACCATTATGTGTAATCTATTGTTATATGATACCTATGGATCCAGCAATATATTGCCTCGAAAAGGTACGTTAAAAATTCTTGAGATTTCTAATAAAAAAACGCTAGCTAATCATGCTTATTGATCACTTGGTTTTAATTATTGATTGGGTTGTAAATTAAATTGGTTAGCGCACGAGTGGTTAAAGTATGTGTCTGGTGTTTTTGGGCTGTCGTGTTCTGGAATTAGTTTCTATTGTCTAAAGATGGCGTCTGAAGGTTTTGTTACAAAGTGGTTACGATAAAATCTTTTCTAGCTTTCAAGTGGTGCTTTTTTTTCTGTTTGACGCTAATCAAGCAAAATTAAATTGACAATAGAGTGCTAGACTGCTAATTTGAAAAAGTCTCGAGTTCAAATGCGGGTTCGAATTCGAAACAAAACTTGGATAAGGATGAATAGTAAGAATTATTTAGATGTGGTTAACAAGTTTTTTGGAAGTGGGGTGGGGGGGGGGGGGGGGAGTGGGTGGGAAGAGGGGGCAGTGTTTTTTCCAGAATTTTTTATCGGGGGGGGGGGGGGAGACTTGATATTTTCGGGGGGGGGGGGGAGGGGACAACATTTTCTGGGGAGGGGGGGGGGGCGGACACTTGTAAAAGTGTATGTTTTCTATATAAATTCCATTTCGTTCGGGGGGCGGTAAACTTTTTTCGGAGGGGGGGGGGCTTCTCCCCCCCCCCCCCCCGATGAGTTGCCCGGAAGAAACTCTGGGGGGGATGTTATAAATACTTCAATATTTAAACATTTATTTTATTTAGCACTAGACTGCTAATTTGAAAGTTTCGAGTTCAAATGCGGGTTCGAGTTAGTAGAACGTCCCTGAGTCCACCCAGCTCTGATGGCTACCTGACTCACGTTTAGCAAAGTAAAAACGGTAGTGCCTAGTGCGGACCGCACGATCCCTTCATATGCCGATGTAACAGAAACAGATGAACACTAATTCACTTGCCCCATGCACCATCAGGTTCGTAAAGAAAATTGTACTTACTTTTATTATATTATGTTATCAAAGTGTTATTTTTAAAAAAAAATATTCCTGTATTTAGCACTTGGTAAAATGGAAACGTATAAAAATGATGATTTAGGTCTTCAGACCTGTTAATTTGTCAACCATTAATACGACAACTAAATTTAAGTACCACAACCTATAACATGAGATCTAATATCCTTATCCTGTTTTATAACTGAATAATTATTTTATTTTCTAAAATATTTTAATCAAGTTAATTAGATTTGAATCTACTTACATTTTAAATCCCATAATTTTTGTCATTTTCCCCGCTATTTTGTTCACATGAAGCAATTGTAGGTTCAGCTTGATAATCCTCTATCAATGTACATCTAATCCACCCCTCTCAGCGTTGATACAAACATATATCTGATCCTCTCTGTTAAACGTATATCTGAGTCTCCAAACTGTTAATATAAACGTATATATGCTCCTTCGGACTACGCGCTGATATTAATTTATATTTGTACCACCTTGATATCAACTTATTACTAATTTTGTTGTTGTTGACAAAGCACTGATATCAACCTATATTTGTTTCTCTTGATTACTTATTTATATCAAATTTAATCCGATCGACTGAACTCAGCATCGAAACCAACCTCAGTCCTTCAATTCGAGAAATCAAAGTTTCGTCAAAGATCCTGGACAGGGGGTTCCTGGACAGGGGGGTCCTGGACAGGGAAGGGGGGAGGTGCTGTTGCTTTACTTCCTCCCAGACCACGTGACCGGAGGCTCACCTGAGGGTTTGGGAACACGATGACCATCTTCGTTGACCAAAGGGGGGGGGGGTGGTCAAACAAACTCCCTGGGGGGGGGGGCATGGGAGTGAGGAGTGAGAAGAGGAGGGGGGGGGGGGGGTTGCACCTATTGTTCAAGTTTTAAAGCTAGTAGGGGGCATATAAAAAAATTGCCTTCGAAATTATTAAATTCTTTTAAATACATTTGATAAAGTTTATTTCCAAATGGAACGCATATTCAAACGTGTAGAGATAAAAAATAATAATTATCCAACGATTTATTAGTAGCACACTTGAACGTGAAAAAAAATGTATAAAATGTTATATCATTCTAAAGATTTTTCTAATGACGTGGTCGGCAGTTCTAAAGTATGTATGGACTTATGGACTAACTCTGCAACATATTTTTCTTCTAATGCACCATGTCGTAGAATCTATGACAAAATATTTTTTTATACAAGAATATTTTCGGGTCTCAGTTTGTCACCAATACGATATAGGTAATGAGTAGAAACACGATAATTATTTTAAGGGCCTAAATTTGCTTTAGAGAAATATAATGCAAAAACGTTATTTATTTTCTTTTCTTTTACCCGTCAAACACAATACTTTTAAAAACATTGATAAATAAGATTCAAAGGTTAATTTAAACTATAAAGAGAACCCTTTCATGTCATAACTTTTGATTCCACAATAGTCTAATGTTGTTTTAGATGAAAGATTGACGAAGTAAATAACTATTCTAAAAAAAAAAATGAAAAAAAAAGAAAAAAAAAAGAGAGATGTTAGAATAGCTAGAGGTAATTTCATGATGGTTAAAAATTGAAAGGGAGAGCGGAGAGGTGGGGGGGGGGGGGGGGGGGGAGAGGGAGCGGGAATGGTCCATGTTGACACACGATGCACACAATTAGACCTGGTCGTCTGCTCAATGTGGCTACATGGGGCGTGGATGGCATACCACACGTGGAGGAATTACAAACACGGGGAGCGTGTGTGTGCGTGTGTGTGTGTGAGGGGGGGGGGGGTAAGGTTAAGGACGGTGACTAAACGGAATATTTGTCACGACAAATGCGACATGCCACGACCCTAGTACTTGGAGTAGAATGGGGACAATGTCAGGGGGTCTCTGTGACAAAAATTAGTGCGGTGGTACCGGAATGTTGTCTGTGAAATGTCAGGGGCCTCTATGACAAAAATTAGTGCGGTGGTACCTGAATGTTGTCTTTGACACTACGGAAGTGGATGCCGGGATAAGGTACGAGGGAAGGCCAAGACCGTTCTAATTTGATACAAAACTTGGATAAGGTTGAATTGTTAAAGATATCGAGAGGTGTGATAGGTTCGCAAGTTGTTGGGAGGAGGATGTTATAAATTCTTCAATATTATAAACATTTATTTTGTTGAGTGCAGATAGATTTCTGTTCTGGTAAATGTATATGAAGTAAGTTAACATCGATTAGTCTTCTGAAAATTGATAACTGAAAACTAATTATCTTTAAGCAAATTTCTCATTAAAACAGGGATATAGTTTATAATTTTCTTCCAGGCAATAAATCAGCGTTGGTTAAACACTCGATAAAGTAAGAACTTTGACCAGTGGCGTAGGCAGGATTTTTAAAAATAAGAACTTAACCCATGTTAATTTTTAAGCTTGACACTGAGAGCAATAAAAGTAAAAAAAAAAGTGTAGTCATTGTTAGAATCCAAACAAAGTACCGGGGTCTGTCCGCCCCGTACACCTCTTCCCCGATACGCGACAGACTTGAATCACACCGTCGCCACATGTTGACTCTATACATACAATTATATGACTCGCGCTGTCCCCCCCCCCCTCCGGCACATTAAGTTAGGTACGCCACTGATTACAATTATGTTGAACGTAGAGTTTAAATGACAGGGTCTCTTGTATCCAACATGTGTATCTTCGATTGACCACTTTGCAAATTGGATACTTCGTTTTACGGAGACATGTGGTCTAAACCTCCTCACAACATTGGGTACATACGATTTAAAAAAAATAAATAAATATAGTTTACATCCCATACTTGTTATTCTCCTAAATTTAATTGGTTTAATTACATCTTAAGGGTGACTTAGCGGTAGAGCGCTATACTGCTAACCCGAGAGTCTCGAGTTCGAATCCAAGTTCAAGTAAGTGGAACGTCCGTGAGTCTACCCAGTTCTATAAGGTACCTAACTCACTTTAGGAAAGTAAAGACGGCTGGGAACAGTGCTTACCACAATATCCCTTCATACGCCGAAGTCAAGAAACATGAACTCTATCTGCCAAATGGACCGTGAGGTCGAAAGAAGTATCTACTGTTTTTACGAATCACATCTTTACACATTATAAATTTATAGCAATAGAACACTAAATTTAAAATTAAATCACTCAAAAATTCTCACCTGCATTCACACGTGAATCCCCGATCAAATCACCATATAAAAACAACAACCCCACAATGTTTCCAACAGCTGTAGTCAGAGCGAACGAATCTTTGTGAACAAAACACCTGACTGCTGGTCTAGCCACTAGAGGGACCGTGTTTCATCGATTCACTGATCGGAACCAATCAATCGATCTGCTCGTGTTCTGGGTGCGTCGGCGCGCCGTCGATAAGCGCCGGCGCAGCGGTCAATATACGCCGGTAACCGGTCATTATTTTTTTGCCGGCAACTTGGGCATATTCGCCGGCATGTGTATATGCGTTTGTGTTGGCCACATTTTAAAGGCTGTCGGTTCATATATGTCAGTATGTCTGTAAATATGTGCCGGTAACCGGTCATTTTTTTTGCCGGCAACTTTGGCATATTTGCCGGCAAGCAGTGAAAATGTATGGGCCAAATTTTAAAGGCTGCCAGTTGATATATGTCAGTATGTCGGTAAATAAGTGCCGGTAAATAGTCATTGTGTTTTAGAATATTTATGAGTTGTAAGTGTCGGCATCCGGACAATTTGTGCCAACACATGTTTAATATGCGTCAGGTAACGTTAACTGGGTGTTTGTGTATTCGAAATGATGTTGGTAATTGGTCAAAATGAGCTGGTAATTTGCAAAAGTGCGCTAGTAATTCGTTAATTAGATAGTAATTGGTAAATATGCTTTTGCGATTGGTAAAAAATGCGTTGGTGATGGTCAAATATGCGCTTGTAATTAGTCAATTTTCTTTAGTTAGCAATTGGTCAATGTTTGTTGGTCATTGGTCAATGTTTATCTGTAATTGATCAATATTAATCTGTAATTGGTCAATGTATGCCGGTAATTGGTCAATGTTTATCTGTAATTGGTCAATCTTTATCTGTAATTGGTCAATCTTTATCTGTAATTGGTCAATCTTTATCTGTAATTGGTCAATGTTTATCTGTAATTGGTCAATCTTTATCTGTAATTGGTCAATGTTTGCTAGTAATTGTTCTTTATTGCTGAGAGTGTTATTAAACGAATCAGCACATACAAATATATGTCTGTATGTGCTAAAGATGCACCGACTGACAGTACTTATGAACCGTCACATAATCCAACTAAACCGATGATTGTTCAATACACGACGGCAAATGTACAATATGATATGCACTGTGTAAATCAAAAACGTGCGTCGATACGTAGTCTACAAGATATCGGTCGACACTGTGACTCATATGAGTCGGTGGATATAAAAGTTACATACATGACGCCAGATAAGTTATAAGAGAAAAAATTGGTAATATAAATAGTTGGTCGAAAAACGTTTATCTGTTTATTTGTCACTGGAAAATATCAGAAATAATAGGTAAACAGCTTTTTATAACCTCCCTTAACAAAGTTAAATAACCAATTTTTTAAAATTTCCCTTAGATCAGGTGAACAACCTTTTTTTATTACTTCATTAAACCAAAGTCAACAGGTATTTATTATTCCCCCCTTAGCTAAGGCGAACAGCATTTTAGTACTTTTCTCCACCGAGGCAAGCAGCTTTGATTACTTCCCTTATCTGAGGTAACAAGCTTTTATTACTTTGCATAACTTAGATTTTTGTGACGTCTAACCAGGTCATAACTTGTTTTTATAAGAGTTCAAACTCTTTGTCATGAAGGTTTTAAGCCTTATTTTAGGTCTCATTGGAAAAAAATAAAATCGCCTGGGCATTTGCAAGTCTCAGCGTTTTGATTCGCTCTCCAAAGATCAGAGAAACTTTACTACACCTATACATTTACCTTCATGTTTGTTTAGATAATTAATTTTTTTTTTCAAACGAGATGCATTTATATAAAATGTGAATATTTCTGATGCAAATTTAAAGTAGACAATATTTTTTGTTCAACTTATGGAATCAGAACAAAATGCCATGTAAATAAAACATACACTAACGACTGGAGTCTTATTAGGTGAGGTCTCTTATAAGAGTCAGTCTTATAGGAGTCAGTATTTTAGGCGTCGAAACCATTTCTGCCCGACTACATTTCTCTGAACCGAATAATTCCTAATTAGCCAGCCTAATTAATTAATTCCTGCTCACACGCGAGATTCAAGTAATTACACGATTGGGATAAAAGTGGAACCAACTACTAACTCATTAGTTAAACTTTACGCTAGTCAGTCTGTCAATTCTTTTATCGATACCTCAAGAGCCCAGCTGTTAGAAAGAGAGAAAGTACTTCTATGCTCTTCGCTAGGGTCATATCGAGGCTATGTTTGGTAAAAATCTCAATCTCGTGCTAACTCAGGCCTAGCCGAGATCCTGGAGTTAGCGCTAATACTATATACACCCTCCCCCCCCCCCAGCCCCTCTAAACACATTCCCACCTCGCTCTAATTATAGCCTCGGCCCTCCGTTATGTGTTCATCGTAAATTAGTATTGAAATCGATTCTGGTCCAATCGATATTTTTAAGTGCGGTTTTAGAGACCTAAACTATTTCGTGACGTCATGGTACTCGTATTCTCCCCCCTGGGGGTCAAAACGTGGGTCACAGTGACCCGGTATTGACCTATTTAAAATGACCATTTAACACATTTAAAAGGTTTGTTGTTTTGTATGTGTGTGTGTGTGTGTGTATAAGGGGAGGGAATCGAGTGTGACATTGCGGGGTTTGGAGGGTTAAAATGTGTTACATTTCACTCAATGCAGAAGTTTGATTACGGATTTAGATGGGATTAACCATTAGGATTATCTGTTTGCCGAGATGGAATATGAACGTCGCCGTTGAACAAAAAAACGTGTGGTTAGTCGTGGTCTCTATTAAAGGTTGAACTATAAACACAGCTGATAACACAGTTGTGGAAATAGGCGTGGGTCCTGAAAGGGTTAACAAGTTTAACATGTTTAACACGTAACCGTCTAGCGGCGGACATTAAAAGGTTTCGACCAAAGGACTCCGTCAATATAAAAAAAACTGCATCCTCGCTAGCTTTTGATCCTAGCTAGACATTACCTTTTTATGTAAAAGAATATTTATTTGTTTTTTTTTTATAAAAAGTATTTTTTTTATAAAAGATTACTTATTATTATTTTTTTACCAAGGGTTTTTTGGGCAAGAAGTGAGTGTTAAAAACATCTTATTTCAAAAATTGCAAATAGTACCGTTCCATTTTTCTTAGCCATACCGCCGTAATCGATATTGTTGTATCGCTGATTACGATACTTGGTTTATCTGTTACACCTGTAGTATGAGGTAGTTAGTCTTAAAGTTAGCGTTAGGACTTGGGTTGAGATTTGATTCTTTATTGTTTCAGTTAATTGTTATATACCATTCTTCTTCTTCTTTGCATTTTTCAACTCCCGCTGGAGCATAGTTCATTTACACATTCCTTCAATTTTTTAATCCGTTCTTTACTGTCATGAATTTTTCTTTCCAACTCTTTCCAATTACTTTCACGCTCTTTTTGTTTCATTTTCAAGCGCCAAATTATGTATTTTTGGTCTCTCTTGTATAATCTATGTGGCGCATTACCAATAGTTTCACATCACAACCCAGCTCCAGTAATTACCCCACTCATTAATTATACACCCAGTTAAATAGCTCGACTCATGGTTTAGATTGACTCTACTTAACCTGCTACAAACCACATCTAGATATAAACACACAGGCACCGAGTCTGGTAATATTTTAGCCCATCTGCATCTTCTTTTCTATGGTTCTCTACAATACACAATATTTTATTGTCATCATTTAATTTAAGTAGAAAAAAAAAACATTCATTGAGACTCCAAAGCAGAGTTGAATATGTTTATGTTATCTTTATTGTTACAGTTGTTTTTTACTATTGTTATCTTTATTTTTAAAAGTTGTTTTTTTACTATTTTTATCTTTATGTTAAAGTTGTTTTTTCAACATTGTTTATATTTATTGTTAGTTGTTTTTTAACATTGTTTATCTTTATTGTTAAAATTGTTTTATTACCATTTTTATTTTTGTTGTTAAAATTGTTTTTTTTTACTATTGTTATCTTAATTGTTAAAGTTTTTTTTACCATTGTTTATTATTTTTGTCTTCGTTGAGCGGCTTCTAAGAACCTGATAAGGCCACATTCTTTGTTTGCCGTGTCTAGAGAGCTGTCGCCAGAAAAAAAAACAACACAAAAAACAAAATACACAACGTTATGCTGTACTACACAATCTACGATACAACCACACCCACCCTCCTCCCTCCTCAACATCATCAACTAATCTAACCAAAGTAATTGGTTATTGATTATCTTTCAGCCTCCGGGCTTAAATCGATACACAAATCGATATCGATTATTTTTTTCCTGGTATTTTTTCATGTCCACTCCCCCCCCCCCCCCTAGGATTGATTCCTGGTGGAATAATCGATTATCGATACCAAGCCCCGTATCGATCTAGCAGTAAAGAAGACAGATGCTAGGGATCGGACGAGATTTTCTCACCCACTTCCGGTTTAGGGGAGCATGTGATAAATCCTCCACAATGGAACAATCTTCACGTCAGGATTGGCTACCGTCAATCAGGTGCTGCCTCAATCATTTCCCGATTGGTCCATATTTATTGCCTCAATCATTTCCAGATGGGTCCATATTTATTAAAACTTGATTTTTAAAAAAAATGGATTGTATATAGTGTGATTTGAAAACCATGCAACAGGATTGTTAGGTGTATTTTGATATTTCAGGAATTGGTAATGTTGTTTTAGAGTGGTTTTGTTTGCTTTTGTTGTTGCAGAGTTTCTTCCAGGAAGCTCTTCAGGGAGGGGGCTCTTTATCGCCCCCTCTCCCCCCCCCCTCCTTCCGAAACGAAAGGAATTTATATAGAAAATATATACTTTACCATTTTACCATATCAGTGTGCACCCCCCCCTCCCACCCCCCTGAAAATATCAATGTTATTTTCATTTTAACTCCCGTTTCCAATGTGCTGTTTTTGAGGTAAGTGGTAAGTTAAAAACATTGACCGTTTTTTTTAACCACATTGTCTGTTGGATTTCAAGGCGGAACGTAGACAATGTGATTCTTCAATGTCTAAACTCTAAAATTACATAGACATACCGTAACAGAAAACAAGGCCGGCCCGGGAAATCATGAAGAAGAACAGTAGAAGAATAAGCAAAAGCCGATAATGTGACATGTGAGCAAATAAGGAGAGCTGCCCAAAACCGAGACCGGTTTAGAGGTGTGATTGCAGCCCTTAGCTCCACGGAGACCACAAAGGATTAAGTTGAGTAAATCCACCTAACACGAACACAATAAACTGGAATGTAAATCTCCTTTAGAGAACAACGTTACAGGAAGTAGTTTGCTTTATAGTGGTTTAAGTTACAGGGAAGTAAATCGTTTTATATTGGCTAAAGTTACAGGAAACTAACTCGTTTTATAGTGGCTAAAGTTACAGGGAAGTAATTCGTTTCATAGTGGCTAAAGTTACAGGGAAGTCACTCGTTTTATTGTGGTTAAAACACCTGCTATTTCCCCCTTCCATCTTAGAGTTAATATCTAAACGAGGAAAATTTAAATCTGTAACATGGAGTAAAGCTTCTCCCAATGATCAACGATCGTCTAGTTAAAGTTAGACTTTTGGACTAATTGAATCAGTACATCGCGGTCGTGGCAGTTATAATTATGATCTAGTGGTATAAGGGTGTTATAAAAAAAGCGGAATGATTAGAAGATTAACATTAACATTAATTGAACGCCATACAGTAATCACATAACATATAAAAAGTTTATAAATAACATTGAACGAAGGATACATATTTAACATAACACATCGCAATTAATCACGAAATACAAAAACAATGCTAGAAACCGGGTGACACCATTTAGGGGGGGGGGGGTCACACCAAGGCAAAAAATGGTAAAATATATAGAGAAAAATTTGAGGGGGGGGGGGTGCAAATCGAAAGTTCGAGGGGGGTGCAAATCGAAAGTTCGAGGGGGGGGGGGGGGGTGCAGCAAATCGAAAATTGAAAGTTTGTCCCCGGGAAGAGTCGCTACGCCTCTGGGGGGGGGGGTGACACCATTAAGTGCCGCACCGGGTGACACCCAACCTCGCTACGCCACTGCGAATAGTCACCCATCACCGATAGTGGTACATCACAACTAAGCTCCAGTAATTACTACACCCATCAAAGCTACGCCCCATTAATGACTGTGACTCATGTTTTTTGCTTAACTCTGCTACACCTGCTACAAACCACATCTAGACATGAAACACACAGGCACGGCTTAATGTCAGCCAAGTAATTACGCTACATATGGTATCTAGCTTTTGTTTAGTTCTGTACCGACTCATGGAGCCACCCTTAGACAACAAAATAATTGTAGCTATTAGTGTTACAATTACAGCTCATTACGTGCGAGTTGCTGATCTCATGTGACTTTTAAAACTGGTATATTAATGGTAGATTTGACCGACTGTTTTACATTACCATATCGGTTTACAATAGATAAAACTGTTTTAAAACTCTAGAGAGCGACTTTAGGATTAACAAATCACCGATTAAGATGTTTTCCAAGTTGTTTGTTCTATGTATTCTGGTACTTTGTCTTCAGATTTCTCTGCAACAAACAGGTAGGTTGTTTGTACATCACATTAACTTGGGCAGACGGAATGGTGTCTTATAAACTTTTCTATAACAGTTAAATGGCCTACTCTGAACCAACATAACTTACCCTCATCCCGACGTAGTCTAAAGTCTAATTTAGATATGAACCGTGGTTAGAAATATTTTGGAAAAGTGTTGTAGTATCTGCAACTCTAACCCATCTTTCTTGTCTTATTTGTTTCCCCAATTTGTCCCCAGTGGTAACCCATCTTTCTAGTGCTAGTTTTTCCAATAGTCCCCAGTGCTAACCCATCTTTCTTGTGCTAGTTTCTCCAACTGTCCCCAGTGGTAAGTCATCTTTCTTGTGCTAGTTTCTCCAACTGTCCCCAGTGGTAACTCATCTTTCTTGTGCTAGTTTCTCCAACTGTCCCCAGTGGTAACCCATCTTTCTTGTGCTAGTTTCTCCAACTGTCCCCAGTGGTA
Organism: Physella acuta; assembly: GCF_028476545.2. NCBI lineage: Eukaryota > Metazoa > Mollusca > Gastropoda > Physidae > Physella > Physella acuta. The sequence continues at coordinate 83,029 of NW_026732072.1, read as the reverse complement.
ACCCATCTTTCTTGTGCTAGTTTCTCCAACTGTCCCCAGTGGTAACCCATCTTTCTTGTGCTAGTTTCTCCAACTGTCCCCAGTGGTAACTCATCTTTCTTGTGCTAGTTTCTCCAACTGTCCCCAGTGGTAACCCATCTTTCTTGTGCTAGTTTCTCCAACTGTCCCCAGTGGTAACCCATCTTTCTTGTGCTAGTTTCTCCAACTGTCCCCAGTGGTAACCCATCTTTCTTGTGCTAGTTTCTCCAACTGTCCCCAGTGGTAACCCATCTTTCTTGTGCTAGTTTCTCCAACTGTCCCCAGTGGTAACCCATCTTTCTTGTGCTAGTTTCTCCAACTGTCCCCAGTGGTAACCCATCTTTCTTGTGCTAGTTTCTCCAACTGTCCCCAGTGGTAACCCATCTTTCTTGTGCTAGTTTCTCCAACTGTCCCCAGTGGTAACCCATCTTTCTTGTGCTAGTTTCTCCAACTGTCCCCAGTGGTAACCCATCTTTCTTGTGCTAGTTTCTCCAACTGTCCCCAGTGGTAACTCATCTTTCTTGTGCTAGTTTCTCCAACTGTCCCCAGTGGTAACTCATCTTTCTTGTGCTAGTTTCTCCAACTGTCCCCAGTGGTAACCCATCTTTCTTGTGCTAGTTTCTCCAACTGTCCCCAGTGGTAACCCATCTTTCTTGTGCTAGTTTCTCCAACTGTCCCCAGTGGTAACCCATCTTTCTTGTGCTAGTTTCTCCAACTGTCCCCAGTGGTAACCCATCTTTCTTGTGCTAGTTTCTCCAACTGTCCCCAGTGGTAACTCATCTTTCTTGTGCTAGTTTCTCCAACTGTCCCCAGTGGTAACTCATCTTTCTTGTGCTAGTTTCTCCAACTGTCCCCAGTGGTAACCCATCTTTCTTGTGCTAGTTTCTCCAACTGTCCCCAGTGGTAACCCATCTTTCTTGTGCTAGTTTCTCCAACTGTCCCCAGTGGTAACCCATCTTTCTTGTGCTAGTTTCTCCAACTGTCCCCAGTGGTAACCCATCTTTCTTGTGCTAGTTTCTCCAACTGTCCCCAGTGGTAACTCATCTTTCTTGTGCTAGTTTCTCCAACTGTCCCTAATTTAGTTTTTTTTTTTTTGGCTTGTCACGTTCTTTATCTCTTTCGGTCCCATGTTATGCTTAAACTTGCCTTTCTCTGACCTCGACTTCTAAAGTATATGGCCGATCCACCTTCAATTTTATTCCGTCCAATTGTTTTTTTCCCTCGCCTTAGTTCTTCGTCAATAACCCTACTCATTTAAAAAAAAATTAGAACCGGATACGAAAAATAAAATGCTTTTTATTTTGGCCCAGCTCCCAAAACAATTTTAATCGTAAATCGCACTCTTTTTGTTAGTTGTTTCTAAATACCGAAATCGCTGTCTATTTTACAGGCTTTAACGATATCAGAAATCTTATGAGCAAACAACGCTTTTACAACAAAAAAAAAAAATCTTATTTTTTACTTCTTTCAAATGCTTGATATTATAATTTTTAAAAATTAAAATATGTGTTTTATTGTAGCTGATGTGTGTTCCCGTCCAGTGGTAGTCGGAAAATGCAGGGCCTCCTTCCGTAGATACTACTACGACCAGGCATCCGGAGAATGCAAGAGATTCACCTACGGCGGATGTGACAGCAACGGAAATAATTTCCGAACCCTGGCCGAGTGCAATGCGGCATGCAACAGTAGTTAAACTTCCACAGGACAACGGTTGAACTATTAATTATAGCAGAAGTTGATGCTCGCTCACCTGTTAGGTGTAGACAAGTCTTGAATAAACTTTATTTCATAGGTAAATATAAATTGGTGGGTTTTTTTTGTATGTTTGTGCAACCGCAAGATATGCATTGTGTGCAAAAGAGTTTGGTTTGAGATTGAACTTGTGTTGTCCGTGGTAAAAACTGAGCCTTTTCGATGGGAGCGTTTTGTCGATGGGTAAAACTGTTGGGTCGGGTGGTAGAGCGCTTGTGTGCTTACATTAATAGTCTCGAGTTCGGATTTCGCTCCGGGCTTAAGTCTACAAGAAGTCCCTGAGTTCATCCAGCACTGATGGGTACCTGACTCACGTTAGGAAAGTAAGAGCGGCTGGGTATAGTGCTGTCCAGACAATCCAATCATTTACCAAAGTCAAGAAAATTAGTAACTCTACTTCACCTGCCATATGTATTGTTAGGTAAGAAGAATGAACTTTAATTTTAAGCTTGACTGCCATTATTTTTAAAAGATATATTGTCTGGCACCTCTTCGAAGCTACTTAACACAAACAATTCATCAGTAATATCTCCGGCGCTTGACGAAAAAAACACATAATACTTTCAACGCAATACCGAGTTCTTACTATAGCAGATAAACATCCTATAGTGTAAACATATAGTGTGAATAGCATTCAAAACATATGGCTATTGTAGATAAATGAATAACATTGATAGTTTAACGTTCTGCCCAGTGTAAGTATTTGATATTGTGAAACAAATAGCAACTCTGTTTTTTAATGAGTATGTAACTAGGTTCGCTGCCCGTTGTTAAGTAATGAGCTCAGAGTTCAATGTGTATTGAATATGTGCATCTTTAATAACAAATAATACCATTATCAAATAATAGTAGGCCTTTACTTAACAAATGTACAAGTAAAACCTTACGATTTATAATCATAAACATCGCTGAAAATGTATTAATCGTTTGTATGAAAATTGGAAAAATGTAATAAATCAAATAGTTCGAACAATGCTTTAGTCGATGAGATTGTCATGAATCGATTGAATAAGTGGGTAGCGGCCGAGGTCACAGAAACGGTTGTTGAAGTCGTCAAGGTCAAGGTCCCAGACCATCGCACCAGCAAAGTTGTTGTCTTTAATGTACTGGACCTACAGATGACAAAATGGAACATTGACAAGATACTGGACCTACAGATGGACAAGATGGAATATTGACAAGATACTGGAGATAGACAAGATGAAACATTGACAAGGTAATGGACCTACAGATAGACAAGATGGAACATCAACAATATGCTTGGCCTACAAAAACACAAGATGTAGCATTAAAAATATACTGGATCTTTTAAACATTCACAATGTACTCTAAGACCTCAAACCTGTGATAATTATAGCTCTGACAGGAAACCTACAAAAATTATACCCTTTAATGTAGTTACACAGAAATTAGAACCAGAGAACTAGAGAAAAATGCACTGATGGAGCTGAAAAAGTATTTGAAAGAGCTATAGAAATACAAACTTACACAAAAAATACAGTATTCCGCTTTAAAAAAACATACGAAACGATTTTATTATCCCAGCATTAGCACAAACCAATCAGTGAACGAACAACGTGATGAGCTAAATTTATCTCTGATAATAACGAAACCACGGGTAGCATTTGCGTAGGAGACACAAAGGTTAAATACTTTTTGTTACAAAATAAACACATCAATTACATAAAATATATTTCACAATGCATGTATATAGACCTATTTATGCATATATGTGATATTTAATATCTTACTGTATTATATAATTTAAATCAATTGTGGTGTTGAAAATATGATTATATGTTGATTTGAGCCGTTTCACGGTGTAATTGTTTTTATAATGCAAGGGAAATAACCGAGTAGGACATTCCCAAACATTGACATAAATACACAATACTATAGTTGTAACCAAAAACCACTTTGATAGTTATAATTTGTTGTTGAATTATTAAATAATTATATATCCTCATTTAAAAAGTGCATGGTTCTGGAAAAATATTTTTAAATAGAATTATTATTTGTTTGTATATTAAATACTAAACCAGTGACTGCATTTAACAAAGAATTCACCTAGAAAAGAAAGCCCTGACAAACTTCAATTGGAGCGTTAGCAATATTGGGCTTAAAGCAAGATTTACTTTAAATAATAACAATTCTGAATGTTACGTTTTTAATCATACAACAGAAGTAAGGTAATGCTTTTTTTTCACAAGAAACACACCCAAATTACATAATTAGGACAGTAATTAAACTATTTTAGGATTTACTTTAAAAATATCTTTAAAGAATGTATTACGCTTTTCTTTATAGTTATTTAAATAGTAGTCTATAATTTATTTTCTGCTTTTTAGTGCATTATTACATAAAAGCTTGTTATTAAAACGTTTTTTATGAATTTTTTTTTCAGTATTTTACATGTTTCATTTACAATAGAGTTACATGACTAAAAACCATTGCGCGCCTACTGAACGTGATGGCGCAGCCATTGAACATGATGGCGCAGCTATTGAACGTGATGACGCGTGTGGTGTGGTTGGTTAGACATGCCTACTAATTCGGTCCAAATTTTAATTAATTCATAAAAAATTAATTAGGCATTTAATTAAGTTAAATTTAGTTTCAGATTGCAGTGTCTTCATGTCTTGACCCACGTGCCAAATGTGAATAGTATCGGTCAAGTAGAAGTATCCGAATTTTCACTCCTGCGTTTCGATCTAGACCAGGGGTCTCCAATCTACGGCCCGCGGGCCGGATGCGGCCAACGAGGTCCTCTCATTCGGCCCGCGGAGATCATTTTGTCCAAGGAAAAAAACGTTTGTTGGTGATGGCTGAGGAACTTTGCCTAGAAAATTCAAAGACATGCCTGGAAGAAACTGGCCCCCCGAACTGAAATTTGATAGGTAATGCGGCCCTCAGTCTGAAAAGTTTGGAGACCCCTGATCTAGACTGACGACAGACTGTCGAGGAAGTGAGTTAAATAAAAGCTTGTAAAAATATACAGTATTCCACTTTTAAAAACATACGATAATATTTTATTTTCCCAGTATTAGCACAAACCAATCAGTGAACGAACAACGTGATGAGGTAAATTAATCTACGAAACTACGGGTAGCATTTCCGTAGGAGACACAACCATTGAATACTTTTTGTTACAAAATAAACACATCAATTACATAAAATATATTTCACAATGCATGTATACAGACCTATTTATGTATGTATGTGATTTTTAATATTTTACTGTAATATATAATTTAAATCAATTGCGGTGTTGAAAATACGATTATATGTTGATTTGAGCCGTTTCACGTTGTAAAAATATTTTATATTGCAAGGGAAATAACCGAGTAGGAAAATCCCAAACATTGACATAAATACACAATACTTTAGTCGTAACCAAAACAAATTTGATTGTTATAATTTGTTATTGAATTATTTAATAATTATATATTGTCATTTAAAAAATGCATAGTTCTGGAAAAATATTTTTTAAGTAGAATTATTATTGATTGTATATTAAATACTAAACCAGTGACTGTATTTAACCAAGAATTCATCATGAAAAGAAAGCCCTTAATGATCCTCTGATGCATGGAACAAACAATTTCCTCTAAAGCAGGATATACTTTAAATAATTACAATTCTGAATGTATCCTGTGTTAAACCAGGGTCGGCAACCTGCGGCTCGCGAGCCGCACGCGGCTCTGTTGATGTCAAAATGCGGCTCTCCAGCTCTTTGCACAAATATTAAAAGTTAAATAATTTCTCTTTCACTGAGCGGTACAGGATTAACCTGCGTTCAGTAGGGTGGAATATAAGCCCGGTGAGAACCTAAGGAAAGAAGCGACCGATACCCCGTAATCAAACCGATATCTTAGCCAGTTAGTCTGAGTGTCTGAGTTTGCCGTGTTGAGGCCTGCCTGCCGGTGTTATCCGTAAAATAAATAAAAAATGACAGCGTATAAAGTGGATTGGGATAGTATATTATTTGATTAACATTTTTTATTATTCTGGTGAAAAATGTGTATGTTTTTAAATGAATTAATATTATTTCATATTTAAAGCTATTCTATTTATTTTAAATAACAAATCAAATTTATTTAACTAATCCTAATCAAATACCAAATGTTGAAAAAAAAATTGTTGGTGGCTTTTAAAAAAAAAACTGGGATATTTTGTAAATTATACGTTTTGGCTCTTCCGTCTCAAAAGGTTGCCAACCCCTGGTTTAAACATAAAACACAAGTTAAGTAATGTTTATTTTTCACAAGAAACACACCCAAATTACATAATTAGGACAGCAATTAAACTAATTTAGGATTTATTTTAAAAAATCTCTTTAAAGAATGTACTTACCTTGACGTCCAAGCTCTCTTGATCTTCGTAGCCCACCCATTGGTCGCCTAGCACAAGGAAAGGCACTTTCTCGCTCTCCAGTCTGTAGACCTTAGCGCCTCTCTGTATCATAGCGTAGACCTACACAGGCGAGAGATAACAGTGGCGTAACTAGGCGGGGGGGGGGGGGTCACACCGGGAGACACCAGATGTGGATGACACTAAATAGACACGCTTGTAAATTTTACCTAAATAACAACGATGTTTGCGTTGGGAGTAGCAGTACGTGGATTTGTAACTAAGGGATCGTCCATAAATGACGCCACACTCGTAGGGGGGTCCGTAATTTTGTGACGATGTGTGATTAGGGAGAGGGGGGGGGAGGTTCAGATGGTGCGACGTCACATTTTTGCATTATAAAAAAGCAATGTTAGAAAACGAATTTTAGACGTTATTTCGCGTTTTAGAAAACTGTTTTAATAAATTGTAATAGGAATTGATTAAAATACTCGATTTTGACAGAGTTCAGACAAGATTTTGGAAAAATATCGATGTTTAAAAAAATCAACTGCATTTTTGAGGGGAGTTGTAGGCTGAGGTGTGACGTCATTTTAGGGGGGGGTCTGGCTTTTTGTGACGATGTGTGACGGAGGGGAGGGGGGGGGGGGTAAGAAACGTAAAAAAAGCGTGACGTCATTTATGGATGACCCCTAAATGGATTAGTAGCTACGCACTCTTAAAACAATCGTGCAGTATTAATGGGCGCACTAATGGAGTGACGCCATAAACTACAGCATGGGGTGGCACCCGACCTAGTGACGCCATAAACTGTTAAAAGTATATATTTTCTATATAAATTATATAAATATCATTTCGTTCGGGGGGCGGTAAACATTTTTCGGGGGGGCTTCGTCCCCCCCCCCCCCCCGAAGAGATGCCTGGAAGAAACTCTGATAATTATGTGTACACTAAGATTAATAGACAATTATATGTACACTAACTGTAATAAACAAGTACAATTCACCACTATAATTGAACAAGCGCATGTACACCAACAATAAATGTACATATAGCCTACACTTACATCAATTGACAATCACATGCACATTAATATTCACATTAGTGGACAATTACATGTACACTAACAATAATGGACATGTAGGCCCTAAATGTAAAATAATATTAATGGACTTGTACATGTACATTAAGATTAGTGGTCAATTACATGTACACTAACATTTGTTGACTTGTACATGTACATTAACATTAATTGATAATTGCTTGTACACAAACAATAATGTACAAGTACAAGTACGTCAACAATAATAGACAATTAAATGTACACCAACTGTAATGTCCATGCCTCACCTCATAAAACGACATAAACCCGGCCTCCCCAGTGTACAACCCGGGTTGTCCCGGCCCGTTGACTGGTGCCTTCAGCCCGAAGACACTGGGGTTGCTGAGGGTGAATGACCGGCCATAGGTGATCAACCCAATGACAAGCTTGTCACGTGGGCAACCTTGACTCACCCAGTAGGAAGCGGCGAAGTCCTTTAGAGAAACATACAAGAACATTTGGTTACTCCGCAAGAGGAGACAATTCAAAATCTGTTTTTATCTTAGCAATGATCATAGTTGTTAAAATGTCTTCTTTAAGTATCTAGTCTTTAATACTTTTAAAAAAATGTATTTAGCTGTAAAGCTGTAAAGAAAGTTATACTATTCGTTTCTAAATTGATTTTATTTTGGAAGTAACGTAAGAACGTCTACCACCGCCCCGCCCCCCCCCCCCCCCCTCCCAAAAAAAATAAATAAAACGAAATGGAATTTGTATAGAAAATATATACTTTTAACAGTGTCACATCTCCAGAAATTTTAGTCTGACCCCCCCTCCCCCCGCACTAGGATAAAAAAGTCGGGAAGAAACACTGCTCGCACATTTTTACTTTCTCGTATATACGAAGTATAGAGAAAGTCTTGTAATCGTGCAAAAAAAAATAATCGAGATTTTTGCAAATCTCGACGTTTTACATCTCACTGATACGGAAAAACATAATTTTGCAATCTTGTCCGTATGTCTGTGTGTCCGTGTGTGTGTGTGTGTGTGTGTGTGTGTGTGTGTCCGTGTGTAAACACGATAACTTGAGTACCGTTACAGCTAGGTTGATGAAATTTCATATACAAGTATTATATCAAAATCGTAGATCCGTATCAACTTTTGAGCGATTTCGGATAACCGGAAGTGGTACTTTTTCTACTTTGAATTTTTCAAAAGCCTATAACTTGAGTACTATTTCAGATAGATAAATGAAATTTCACATGTAAGTAAAAGATCTAATTCTCTACCTTCTGTTAAATTTTGAGTAATTTCCGTTGACCGGAAGTAGTACTTTACGCTACTTCCGATTTCTCAAAAAACTAATGTAAATTTATAAAGTACTAAAACTATTGCGCACTATTATACACACCTTTATTAGGCGTTCGCTTGGTGCGCAATTGTTTTTTACTGAGATTCTATTCTATTTTTAAAAGTTTCAGTATTTAAAATGGATTAAAGATCATAACTATATCCCCAGTTACCATCCCCTGTTGTTTTATATAAGAATATTCGAGAAAGTTTAGGGGATATCACTACCGGTTTATTATAATTCGTTTTCCAAAACACCTTTGGCTAGATTTAGGGTTATAATTATGGTTAAGTATGTGACTGTTGTCTAAGCCGGCAAGAAACAAATGGACAATGACGTATGGACAACTCACGATCTCTTCACCTGACGCCAAGGTACACGCTCCAGAAAGGAAATCTCTGAACGCGCGTCCATTGTGTCTTAAGGGAAAAGGAACCATAATGTACATTGTTCTCAGTTTGAGCAATGCATGTATACAACTATAACATCCTCGCTGTCCAATAATTAACGAGTGTATATCTATTATAATTACAAAGAACTTTAAAATAGTTCTTACTTTAATAAAAGTAACGCACATTTCAAAATGGAATGTCGTGGACGCATCACGGTAGATAAGAATGTGTCAAGCGATCAAGGGGACACAACCAACGTAAATAATAGGTTTAGGTTTACCAAGTTGTAGGTCCTGTCCCTCTCGTCCTGGGGGTTCTGTGGTGGGTACAGGGGACTCACGTGGCCAGTCACAGAGTCCCAGGCACCGTAGAAGTCGTAGCTCATGAGGCAGATGTAGTCAAATACTCTGTGCACATACAAGCAATATATGGTGTTTTATGTGAGATGTAGTCAAATACTCTGTGCATATACAAGCAACATATGGTGTTTTATGTGAGATGTAGTCAAATGCTCTGTGCACATACAAGCAACATATGGTGTTAGTTTTATGTGAGATGTAGTCAAATATTCTGTGGTAGAGAGACATGCATATACAAGTAACAAAGGCTTTAGTTTTAAGTCAGATGTAGTCAAATACTTTGTGGTAGAGAGACATACATATACAAGCAACAAAGGCTTTAGTTTTAAGTCAGAGGTAGTCAAATACTCTGTGCACATACAAGCAACATATGGTGTTTTATGTCCGATGTAGTCAAATATTCTGTGGTAGAGAGACGCATATACAAGTAACATATGTCATTAGTTTTGTATGTGCATAGTTAATCAAATATTCTGTGGTAGAGAGACCTCTACATACAAGCAACATATGGTGTTAGTATTATGTCAGATGTAGTCAACTATTACCTGGTAGAAGGGCATGCATATACATACAACATATGGCATTATATTTATATGTCAGATATAGTCAAATATCCTGTGGTAGAGCTATGTGCTTATACAAGCAACATATGGTAGCAGTTTTATATCTGCAGAGATAATAATATATCATGCTGTCTACAAAGTTAGGCTTACAACATATGCCATTAGTTTTATATGAGCAGAAGTAGTCAAATATTCTGCGGTAGATATTGGATACACATGGGGACAGTTGGGGAGACTAGCGCATGACAGAGACGCCTGGAAAGCATTTGTCAGCGGCCTATCCCAGGAGGGGCAAAAGGCAAACCTAACCTAACAGCGTATGAAAGCTTACAATATAAAATGTTTTTTTTTTATTTCTTTTATTTTTATATAAAATATACATTGTATATTAAAACGGAGCTACATTGCTTTAGTTATATATTGTCAAGATCAACTGGAGATATACATGCTGATTGGGTGTTGTTTACGTTCCTTCACTTAAATTGAGAACTCGAGCCCATGAATCGAACTCATCTTTTTCAGGGTAGCAACCATGCGATTTACCGCTCGACCACGCCGTCCTGCTAATGCGGTTAAAATAATTGAAATAACAACCTTACTGCTTGTTACTTCAGCTCAGTGGCCGGATGTTTTGATTATGTGACAGGGCCGCAGAAATTTGAGTTCACTCTCATTTATACTGATACCCATATAGGGCTGGTAAGTAGGTCACCAACCAGTTCTACGGCTCAATAAAAACTGCATGAGCCATAGAACTGGTTGGTGACCTACTTACCAGCCCTATAGTGAGTATTGAATTCAAAATGAGATAGATTTACTAGTAGTAGGTTTGTTGTGAGCTGGCGAAAACGAAACTCACTGCGAGATTGCTGGGATCTCATAAGCGTCATCTATTGTGGGTTTTCCCGCCGCCACCGCCGCTGAAAGTAGGAGTCTGGGCTTTCCCGTTTTTCTATTTTCGTCAACAAAAGCTGCCATGATTTCCTGAAGGTAAACAAACAGATAATTACATTATTGAATCCATTATAGAATACTTTTTAACGACGATCCAAAACTAGAAATATTTCTGACGTAGCATTCAAGCTAACGATAGAGCGGGCACATTGTACCCCTCAGTAACGAGTTCGCCTAGAGATCCTGACTTTACACCCTTCTCTGATTGGACTGCCCCTACAACCAGAGTTTCTTTCAGACAACTTTCCGGGAGGGGGGGGGGGGGGTCAGAAGAAAGTCTACCCCCCCCCCCCCCACGAACAAAATCTAATTGATATAGAAAATGTATATTTTTACCAGTGTCCTTCCCCCCTTCCTCGGAAAATTTAGTCGGTACCCCCGAAAATTTAAAGTGCAACCGCCCCTCCCCAGGGAGAAAAAAATCTGAAAGAAACACTGCCTACCACTTCATATTAAAATTGTATCCGTTTTCAAATGAATACAATTTAATCACACGAACCATGCATTAAGTCAATATACCATGAGACAATATATAAGGTGTTATGTGTAGTGCTCCACCAATGATATTGTAACCTCATCTACAGACGTTGTGCCTATGCTACAGTAGACTGTACACACCAGTGGCGTAGTCAGGATCGTCTCAAGGGGGGTTCCAATTTTTACCCGGGGACAAACTTTCGATTTGCACCCCCCCCCCCTCAAACTTTCGATTTGCACCCCCCCTCAAACTTTCGATTTGCATCCCCCTTCAAACTTTCGATTTGCACACCCCTCATACTTTTATATATATACCGAGGGGTCTATGGGGGGGTTATGACCCCGCATAACCCCCCCTGCCTACGCCACTGGTACACACACATCTCACAACATAAAGATCTGGTCTAGCTCTAAAGTAAAACTTAACTTCTTGGCGCCCCCCTATCTCCAGTCGGTATTCGGTTACAGTGGACAACTCTGAAGTAGATTGTACACCAAGGTTTCTTCCAGGCATCTCTTCGTCTACCACCCCCACCCCCACCATCCCCACACCCCCCATCCCCCAAAATGGACTTGATATAGAAAATATCTATATATATAATTCTCTTCTGAGAGACGCTAGAAAACAAGCTGTAAGCGCGTTCCCTACCACCCCCACCCCTACATGGTCTGGTGAGCTGTGGTTCACGCTAAATGTTAAAAGCAGAGCCGGGTTTAGTGACGACTATTAGGGGCAGATAATTTAGTTTAAAACGATTTTAAACGTAGGGGGGAGGGGGGAGTAACTAAGTGGAGTTTACTTTAACGGAGGGGGGGGGGGGGGAAGGAGGGGCGGGGGGAAAGGAGGGGCTTGGGGGGGGGGGGGGGGTTATCGTCCTTAACGAGCTACTTATATATATATATATATTATATATTATATATATAAATATTTTCAGTGTCAGCGTTGGTACTATCGAATTCACAAATTATGAATTACTGAAAAGTAGAAAAAACAACAACTAACTAGCGGCGTATGATATGCCGCGGGTCGGCTCGTATACTTTAACAAGCGTCCGCACCACCCGGATAATTCAGTCCTACCCCTCCCCCCCCCCCCCCCCCCCCCCGGGAGAATAAATTCTGAAAGCAACACCGATGTATACATCAATCCTCCAAACTAAAGATCTTCTGGTCTAGCTCTTTATAAAACCTACATCATGATAAGTCCGGTCTGCATTCGGCACGTACTTAGGTTACTATGGACAACTCTGAAGTAGACTGTAAGCATCAATCCCCCCAACCTAAAAATGTTGTAATCTAGCTCTAACTAAAACCTACATCATCACATCCCTTGTGCCAAATCAGTACGTACTTTGGTTGCTGTGGACAACTCTAAAGTAGACTGTACACACCAATAGGGCTGCTAAGTAGGTCACCAAACAATTTTACGGCTCAATAAAAACCTGCATGAGCCATAGAACTGGTTGGTGACCTACTTACCAGCCCTATTCTCCAACATAAAGATCTTGTAGTCTAGCTCTAACTAAAACCTACATCACGACGCTACTTGTTCCCAATCGGTACGTGCTTTGGTTACTATATGTAACTCTAACGTGTGTGGGTTGATGGTATTTTGGTGTACTCACTTGTGTGTGGGTTGATGGTGTTTTGGTGTACTCACTAGTGTGTGTTGATGGTATTTTGGTGTACTCACTAGTGTGTGTTGATGGTATTTTGGTGTACTCACTTGTGTGTGGGTTGATGGTGTTTTGGTGTACTCACTAGTGTGTGTTGATGGTATTTTGGTGTACTCACTAGTGTGTGTTGATGGTATTTTGGTGTACTCACTTGTGTGGGTTGATGGTATTTCGGTGTACTCACTAGTGTGTGTTGATGGTATTTTGGTGTACTCACTTGTGTGGGTTGATGGTATTTTGGTGTACTCACTTGTGTGTGGGTTGATGGTATTTCGGTGTACTCACTTGTGTGGGTTGATGGTATTTTGGTGTACTCACTTGTGTGGGTTGATGGTGTTTTGGTGTACTCACTTGTGTGGGTTGATGGTATTTTGGTGTACTCACTTGTGTGTGTTGATGGTATTTTGGTGTACTTACTTGTGTGTGTTGATGGTATTTTGGTGTACTCACGTGTGTTGATGGTATTTTGGTGTACTCACTTGTGTGTGTTGATGGTATTTTGGTGTACTCACGTGTGTTGATGGTGTTTTGGTGTACTCACTTGTGTGGGTTGATGGTGTTTTGGTGTACTCACTAGTGTGTGTTGATGGTATTTTGGTGTACTCACTTGTGTGGGTTGAGGGTATTTTGGTGTACTCACTTGTGTGTGGGTTGATGGTATTTCGGTGTACTCACTTGTGTGGGTTGATGGTATTTTGGTGTACTCACTTGTGTGGGTTGATGGTGTTTTGGTGTACTCACTTGTGTGGGTTGATGGTATTTTGGTGTACTCACGTGGGTTGATGGTATTTTGGTGTACTCACTTGTGTGTGTTGATGGTATTTTGGTGTACTTACTTGTGTGTGTTGATGGTATTTTGGTGTACTCACGTGAGTTGATGGTATTTTGGTGTACTCACTTGTGTGTGTTGATGGTATTTTGGTGTACTCACTTGTGTGGGTTGATGGTGTTTTGGTGTACTCACTTGTGTGGGTTGATGGTGTTTTGGTGTACTCACTTGTGTGGGATGATGGTATTTTGGTGTACTCACTTGTGTGGGATGATGGTATTTTGGTGTACTCACGTGTGTGGGTTGATGGTATTTTGGTGTACTCACGTGTGTGGGTTGATGGTATTTTGGTGTACTCACTTGTGTGTGTTGATGGTATTTTGGTGTACTCACTTGTGTGGGTTGAGGGTATTTTGGTGTACTCACGTGTGTGGGTTGATGGTATTTTGGGGGACTCACTTGTGTGGGTTGATGGTATTTTGGTGTACTCACTTGTGTGTGTTGATGGTATTTTGGTGTACTCACTTGTGTGGGTTGATGGTATTTTGGTGTACTTACTTGTGTGGGTTGATGGTATGTTGGTGTTCTCACTTGTGTGTGTTGATGGTATTTTGGTGTACTCATTTGTGTGGGTTGATGGTATTTTGGTGTACTCACTTGTGAGGGGTTGATGGTATTTTGGTGTACTCACTTGTGTGGGTTGATGGTATTTTGGTGTACTTACTTGTGTGGGTTGATGGTATTTTGGTGTACTCACTTGTGTGGGTTGATGGTATTTTGGTGTACTCACTTGTGTGTGTTGATGGTATTTTGGTGTACTCACTTGTGTGGGTTGATGGTATTTTGATGTACTCACGTGTGTGTGTTGATGGTATTTTGGTGTACTCACTTGTGTTGATGGTATTTTGGTGTACTCACTTGTGTGGGTTGATGGTATTTTGGTGTACTCACTTGTGTGGGTTGATGGTATTTTGGTGTACTCACTCGTGTGGGTTGATGGTATTTTGGTGTACTCACGTGTTTGGATGGTATTTTGGTGTACTCACGTGTTTGGATGGTATTTTGGTGTACTCACGTGTGTGGGTTGATGGTGTTTTGGTGTACTCACTTCTGTGGGTTGATGGTATTTTGGTGTACTCACTTGTGTGGGTTGATGGTATTTTGGTGTACTCACTTGTGTGTGTTGATGGTATTTTGGTGTACTTACTTGTGTGTATTGATGGTATTTTGGTGTACTCACTTGTGTGTGTTGATGGTATTTTGGTGTACTAACTTGTGTGTGTTGATGGTATTTTGGTGTACTCACGTGTGTTGATGGTATTTTGGTGTACTCACTTGTGTGTGTTGATGGTATTTTGGTGTACTAACTTGTGTGTGTTGATGGTATTTTGGTGTACTCACTTCTGTGGGTTGATGGTATTTTGGTGTACTCACTTGTGTGGGTTGATGGTGTTTTGGTGTACTCACTTGTGTGTGTTGATGGTATTTTGGTGTACTCACTTGTGTGTGTTGATGGTATTTTGGTGTACTCACGTGTTTGGATGGTATTTTGGTGTACTCACTTGTGTGTGTTGATGGTATTTTGGTGTACTCACGTGTTTGGATGGTATTTTGGTGTACTCACTTGTGTGGGTTGATGGTATTTTGGTGTACTCACTTGTGTGTGTTGATGGTGTTTTGGTGTACTCACTTGTGTGTGTTGATGGTATTTTGGTGTACTCACGTGTGTGGGTTGATGGTAGTTTGGTGTACTCACCTTCACCAGGAGCGTGAACCGCTGCTTGTCCTCTGGGGGACTGCCACGGTCAGCCGGGTACTCCCAGTCAAGGTCAAGGCCATCAAACTTCCACTTTCTCAAGTAGTCGACGGCGGACTGAAAGTAAAGAGTATCCGGAAGTCGGGAGTAACGCGTGTGAGTAACGAGTGGAGGGGGGCGGGGGGTTAAAGCCATTTGTTAATCCGTTTACCCACTTGAATTAATGTTACACCGACACAGCTTATTGAAGAAATACACGTCACTGTATGAAACATTTTTTTTTAGTTTTTTTAGCTTTAAAATGAACATTAAATTTTACGTAAATCCTTAGCTTATTCGTTTTTTTTTCATACTAATTTTGGCATCATTTTAGTTAAAATCATAAGTTTTCTATTTATAAGGTATATTAAAAAGTCATCTCTATTGTATCTATCTTGAACATTTACGTTTCAACATAGCTTAGCAAAGTTGATAGTTGACTGCCAATGTTTTATAGTTAAGTTCAAAAGACATAATTTTAACTTCAAAAGTCTTATTTTTAGCTTCACATGTCTCATTTTTAGCTTCAACAGTCATAGCTCTTATTGTTAACACCTAAAGGGTTAGAACTTCAAAAGTATTCTTTTTAGCTTCAGAAGTCTTATTTTTAACTTCAAAAGTCTTAGTTTTAACTTCCAAAGTCTTATTTTTAACTTCACATGTCTCATTTTTAGTTTCAACAGTCATAGCTCTTATTGTTAACATCAAAAGGCTTAGACCTTAACTTCAAAATTGTTATTTTTAACTTCAAAAACTTTATGTTTAAGTTCAAATGTCTTATTTCTAGCTTCAACAGACTAATTGTTAACTTCAAATTTCTTATTTTTAACTTCAAAAGTCGTACTTTAATTTCAACCGTCTTATTGTTAACTTCTAAAGTTTTATCTTTATCTTCAAAGTATTATAGTTAACTTGAAACGTCTTATCGTTAATTAGGACCTTAATGAACGCCGCCCTTCTGTCGGCAGACGACACCATCATAGAAAATGGCGGCGAGGACAAAGTCCAACCTCCCAGCGACAATGACACTTTTACTTCTGGGTTCTTTTGTTTGATGTCGTTCACTCTTTCATACCTGTAGAACATATAGGCGATACGTATGTATTCTCTAGACATTTATAGCCAGAGGCGTAGCGAGGGGGAGGGTGGGGGGGTGCGGACCGCACCGGGTGACACCATTTAGGGGGGTGACACCAAGGCAAAAAATAGCAAAATATATAGAGAAAAACTTGAGGAAGGGGGGTGCAAATCGAAAGTTTGAGGGGGGGGGGGGGGGGGAGGACATCTGTTTTAACAGTATAAGAAAGGTTCCTTATATAAATACATATTTTTAACCGGCAACTAAAATTTACGTTAAGTGTAATTGATAACAAATGTCAATATAGGTTTATATAACACAAACATACACACACACACACACACACACACACACACACATATATATATATATATATATATATATATATATATATATATATATATATATATATATATATATATATATATATATATATATATATATATATGCAATATACGATAACTTTATAGATTTGGAGATTTACGCTCATTGATCCTTCTCAACAAGTTAAGTAGTTTAGCACCTGTCTAAATTGAATCCCCAAATAAGATAGACCACCTTAATTATTTATAGGGCCTAAGGTACAGAAGCAATATTTATATAACAGTACAGGTTCAGAGCTGTGCATACATAATTTGGTAAACCTATATATGTAGTATAACGAAACGAAATAGATTTGAGAAGCCTACATACCCACACTCCATACATAGGTAGTATAAAGTAATATATGCGATAATCTGACATGCCCACACTCCACATATATGTATAATAAAGTAATATATGAGATACACATACATACCCACACCCCACATACATAAAGTATAAAGTAATATATGAGATACACATACATACCCACACCCCACATACATATAGTATAAAGTAATATATAAGATACACATACATACCCACACCCCACATACATAAAGTATAAAGTAATATATGAGATACACATACATACCCACACCCCACATACATATAGTATAAAGTAATATATGAGATACACATACATACCCACACCCCACATACATATAGTATAAAGTAATATATGAGATACACATACATACCCACACCCCACATACATATAGTATAAAGTAATATATGAGATACACATACATACCCATACCCCACATACATATAGTATAAAGTAATATATGAGATACACATACATACCCACACCCCACATATATGTAGTATAAAGTAATATATGAGATACACATACATACCCACACCCAACATACATATAGTATAAAGTAATATATGAGATACACATACATACCCACACCCCACATACATGTAGTTTAAAGCAATATATGAGATACACATACATGCCTACACCCCACATATATGTAGTATAAAGTAATATATGAGATACACATACATCCCCACACCCCACATACAAGTAGTATAAAGCAATACACATACATACCCACACCCCACATATATATATAGTATAAAGCAATATATGAGATACAGATACATCCCCACACCCCACATACATGCCCACACCCCACATATATGTAGTATAAAGCAATATATGAGATACATATACATCCCCACACCCTACACATACGTAGTATGAAGCAACATATGAGACACACATACAAGCCCACACCCCACATATATGTAGTATAAAGAAATACACATACATGCCTACACTCCAAGGTGTACTCTCATCATTCCACTCATACGGCGCCAACTGGCTCGACTCGTTCAGCTTGGCAAAGGCGTAGTGAATGTGGGTGCACAGGTGGGGGTCGATATCCTCAGGTAAAAACTTCCCGGCACCGTGCCGGTACTGGGACCAGTTGGTGTAGTAGCAGACCAGCTTTTTGTTGCCCTGGCGGCTGGTGCCTTTTCTCTTCGGAACCGCGGTTGCCATGGGTTTCGTTCCAGGGTACCCCACGACAGAGAAGGTGTTTTTATTTCTGTTTTGGTGAACTAAGGGATTTTGATGTTTAAGATTCTGAAGACGAGAATGTGTTGTGTTTTGTTGACGAAGATTGATAGATTCGAATTTTTTTCTCTGGAACTCCTGAGTTCTAATAGATGGTCTATGTGGTTCTGGTTTTGAGTTTCTGATATCGTCCGATTTCTTTGTTTTGATTAGAGTTTGATCAACTTCCGGTGAATTGGGAGGAATCAGCTGACGTTTTAAATGAGGTTGTTGTATAGTAGGTTTAAATCTCCCAGTCGGGGCTTGCAAGGCTCGGCCTTTACCTTTAGGGTTGGATCTCACTGGTTTATCATTCGGTGTTTGGTTTCTTTCGTCAGATTTGGGTTTAAGTTTCCGTGACGGAACGTTCAGAATCCGGCGTCTTTCTCCGTCGTTATTTGTTTCAACAGACCAGCTGATCGGATTATCGAAGGTGGAGATTAGGCTTGGTTTGTGTTGAGTTAATCTCATGTGTTGTGGGATTTTGGGATTATCAGACCTGGAGTTAAGGTTACGATTATCTTGAGCTAAATTCCCGTATTGAAATACTGTTGAAGTATCGGATTTAGAGTTCAGATTAGGATTATCTTGAGCTAAACTCCCGTATTGAAATACTGTTGAAGTATCGGATTTAGAGTTCAGGTTAGGATTATCTTGAGCTGATTCCCCGTATTGGAATACTGTAGGATTATCGGATTTTGAGTTCAGGTTAGGATTATCTTGAGCTGATTCCCCATATTGGAAGACAGAGGGGTTTTCCCTTCGTGGGGGTATGTTCGGGTTGGCGGGTTGAACCTTCTTAGCGGGTTGAAAAGTTAATTGTTGTGGGATGTTGTTGTTACTCCAGTGTGAAGATACGGAGTATCGCAAGTTGTCTTGTTTAATGGCGTTTTTTATCCTGCCGTTTCTACGGTTTTCATTGTTGTTTGTTTGTACGTATGGATTTCTTACAGGTTTATTTTCATTGTTTATTTTTCTGTAATTCCGCACTCCGGAAACTGAACGTGGGTTCGATCCTCCATTTCCTGAAGACTTTTGTAGAGTCTCAAATTTAGAGTTTGGTGAAACTTGGATTTCGTTTTTTGTTGGATTAGGTTTATGATCAGTGACCTTGTGGAGGATTAGATAAAATGTGATAACTAATCAATCTACAATTAGAAAATGGCTTTATAGTAGTAATCATACTAGTTTAAATACATATATTATATAGAGAGCAATAGTGAAAGTCTAAATACATTGAGTTTGAATCCCATATGTCATAACGTAGATGTATAAGACTAGACTAATATTTCCCTATATGCCGAGGTCAAGAACCATATAAACTCTACTTCATATGGCAGCTGGATCAATAGGTTTAAAGATGAATCTTTACTGTTTATGTTTTACACATCCTTTTTAGGATTAATTTTTAAAAAAGCAACACTAAAAGTCTGTTTTGTTGAAATGTAATAGATCTAGTACTTGGTTACAAATAAAGCCATAACTAAAATCGATGCAATCAACACTGTGCGTAAACGGTGTTGACCTAAATTCCGATCTATTATTAAATGATACATTGCATACATACAAGCGTATACCCATAACCATATACATACAGATCTATAAGTAGGCCTACTCGTACACAATACATTACGAAGATGGACTTAACAAAGTCTGATCCTTATTGTAATCATAGCACTAGTCTTAACAAAAGCCCAGGCCCCCCCCCCCCCCACTTCAATACGTACACAAGAAATTACGAAATTACATAACCTCTAACCATAACCCAAACACTAGCCTTAACCGTGATACACAATCATAAACAACACACGACTGAGGCATAATGTACCAACATAACAATTAACATATCAAATACTACTTACTCGTGAATACTCGCTGCATCTATTTATAGACAACGCGTCACATGCTGCTGAAAGTGGGTTAAAGTACAGACCACGTGGACACCTTTGTAGGTCAGCTCGACCTTGAACACACCTGGTGTGTCAGGGGAAAAAGGGGAAGTGAATCAACAAATTACCTGATGTGTTGGCTGTGTGGGAATGTGTGGGCTGTGTGGGAATGTGTGGGCTGTGTGGGAATGTGTGGGCTGTGTGGGAATGTGTGGGCTGTGTGGGAATGTGTGGGCTGTGTGGGAATGTGTGGGCTGTGTGGGAATGTGTGGGCTGTGTGAGAATGTGTGGGAATGTGTGGGCTGTGTGGGAATGTGTGGGCTGTGTGGGAATGTGTGGGCTGTGTGGGAATGTGTGGGCTGTGTGGGAATGTGTGGGCTGTGTGGGAATGTGTGGGCTGTGTGGGCTGTGTGGGAATGTGTGGGCTGTGTGGGAATGTGTGGGCTGTGTGGGAATGTGTGGGCTGTGTGGGCTGTGTGGGAATGTGTGGGCTGTGTGGGAATGTGTGGGCTGTGTGGGAATGTGTGGGCTGTGTGGGAATGTGTGGGCTGTGTGGGAATGTGTGGGCTGTGTGGGAATGTGTGGGCTGTGTGGGAATGTGTGGGCTGTGTGGGAATGTGTGGGCTGTGTGGGAATGTGTGGGCTGTGTGGGCTGTGTGGGAATGTGTGGGAATGTGTGGGCTGTGTGGGAATGTGTGGGCTGTGTGGGAATGTGTGGGCTGTGTGGGAATGTGTGGGCTGTGTGGGAATGTGTGGGCTGTGTGGGCTGTGTGGGAATGTGTGGGAATGTGTGGGCTGTGTGGGAATGTGTGGGCTGTGTGGGAATGTGTGGGCTGTGTGGGAATGTGTGGGCTGTGTAGAAATGGCCTGGGAATTTCGTGAGATGCAGAAGTAGAGAGAAATGGTGGGAATGTGTGTGAATATTCTACTCCACACTTTTAGATGAGGGGTCGTCCATAAATGACGTCACACTCGTAGGGGGTCCGTAATTTTGTGACGGTGTGTGATGATGGGGAAGGGGGGCAGGTTCAGATGGTGTGACGTCACTTTTTTCGCTTTATAATAAAAGAATGTTAGGAAACGAGTTTCAGCCATTATTTCGCGTTTCAGAAAACTGTTTTAATAAATTGTAATAGGAATTGATCAAAATACCCTATGTTGACAGAGTTCTGACAAGATTTTGGAAAATATCGATGTTTTAAGAAAAATTCAACAGCAATTTTGATGGCTGAGGTGTGACGTCATTTTAGAGGGGAGGGTCTGGCTTTTTGTGACGACGTGTGACGGAGGGGAGGGGGGTAACAATCGTCAAAAAAATCGTGATGACCTCTAAGACATGGTGCGCGCTTCTTAATGAATGACTTAGAAGCCAAACATCTTAGTGAAATGATATTAATTAGGGACTAAAATGTAAGGACCTAACTTAGGGGAACTAAATGCAAGGAACTTCACCTAATACATATAAAATCACACTACAATGACTGTGGCTATTGTTCTGTAACCATTATGCCAGAATCAGTATGATTGTGTTGGTGTTTCCGTTAAACTAATTATGACTTTTAACTGTAGTCGCTAACCAATTCTGATTTTTACTCTTATAATTAACAGCAGTGATCATAAACTCAGTACTAGCTCCAGCTAAATCACTAACCCTAAACATTCTTGCCTCTATTGATACACAAATACCGGACACAAAACCTTAATTCGATACAGTATTGCTCTTTCGGCGATTTTAAATCTACATATATTTAATTAAGTTCGTTAAAAAAAACAAATAGATCTTATTTTTAAAAATCCAACACGCTTTCAAGGGTAAAGTGCAGCCTTATAAGAACTAAAACTATTTAACCAATGTAAAAAAAAAAATAATTAAAAGATTGAGAAATCGCTCTATTAGCTCTGATCAAAGTTTATATCTGTAAAGTGGTAGCTTGTACTAGTTGTACTACATTGAAAAAAGTCTTCTGATTACAACTTAACTACAGCTCTAGAGGAGGCACTAGACTGTACGAGTATTAAGCCTAGTAATTTAATCAGCAACCAAGGTATAAAAAGTACCACCGTTACACATTTGAGAAAAACTAGAAAATTTTTGTCATTTATTAACCGAAACGAAATAATTAGTAAATTCGAGATTACCTCCAACACAATTAAGAATTACGTGTCAACTTGTTATGCGCCATCGAGGCCATTGACTCCGATTTCAGCCTGCTTTTCTTTTTGGATTTGCTTCCATAGCATTTGTCCAACCAAGAACAAACTACAAGGCAGCAGTGGTTTGGAGTTGTCTTTTCCTAGAAAGGAGTTGCGGAACACGTCTATCGAGCCTCATCTGCCCGGGGGTTCGAACTCTGTACTTCTCGGGTTAGCAGCCATGAGCTTTACCGACCCGACCACTTTTGCATTCCGTCTTATATTGCTATAAGCCATTATAATCGACACAAAATAAAACATAAAGGTAGAAGAAAGACAGACCCAGTAGAGGTAGAAGAAGGATGAGACAACTAAAAGACAAGTATATGCTCACTTTATAAATCTGGTGCAGTCAAGCACGGGATGCACGTGACCATCGCCTAACCTGGCACAGAGTCTGCGTGCCTGTTCAAAACTGACAGCATTTGAAGGCAGGGCTGGAATAGATTTACCTTGGTAGTTAACAACAGACACCAAAACATGCTAGAAATGTTACAATGCTTTTTGTACGGCCGAGAGAAAATAAATTTAACTGTTGTTAGTTGTGATAGAAACAAGTTAGGGTTAGCTTTTTGTATTTACATTCCATTTAAAACAAGTTAAGATGTACATTTTAAACTAGTTAGGTTTGGCGTTTCGTGCTTTGATGATAGATAAAAAAGCAAACAAATTAATTTCAATTACATCGACATAAAAAGAAGTTATTTTAATACACAAAATCAAATCTAAATGTGCCAGCATTATCTAATACTACTAAAAGTCAAGTTTGTTTACATGTTTGAATATTTATTTGTTTGTTTTTTTGTTTGTCCGATCGAGTATTGTGATATGTTCTACTCTATCCGGAGAGCTGTAAAATAGTATGTAGGTAGAGAATAATTTTTTTAATGCAGACAGACTGTTAATCACAAATTTATTTAAAGACGTTAAAATTTATTGATTTTTTCATAGGTATACTAACCACAATTTTTTAAAAAGATTTGAAAAGCCACTAGACTCGACGGAAACAGTGACGTCACATGATGTGTTTATTTTTTTACATCGATAATGGCGGCCTATCGAAGAAGATTGTGTTCCCATTCCAATGTTTAACGCGTTCTAAAGCTAATTTTCTGTCGGCTTTAACTTTAACAATACGTCCGTTTGCTGTATTTATTACGTTCCAACACTTATATCAATTTTCAACTGTCTTTTTTCATTTAGTTTTACAATACATTTCTCTAGATCTAAAGATCAGCTGTCGAAGGAAAGTTATGAATCTAGCCTAGATCTAGATCTAGCCTAGATCTAGGTCACTAGACTCAATGTAAATTCTAGATCTAGACTTAATGTAAATTCTACATCTAGAATCTATTTCAGGCCTTAATACATCTAGAATCTATTTCAGGTCTTAATTATTTTATATAAATCTTTGCTTGGCTAATTTAAGATAAAATTTAATTTGAAAGTCACTACTACTACTACTAGACCTAGATTCTAGATCTATGCGCGTAAATCAAGTTGCATAAGGAGACTCAAAGCATAGTATAAAAATTCACTTGTGACGTAACGAGTAAATAGCTAAGATGGTAGTGTAGCCGGCTCTCATGCGGGTGGCACAGGTTCTAGACCAATATGTCAATGATATTTTTTTTTTCATTTTTTTTTTTAGATGTGAATGATAAAGTTGCCTATCTGAACTTGGAAGGATACAGGGCAGGTGAAGTAGAGTTCATCTGTTTCTTTGTCCTAAGCATATGAAAGGATAGTGTGGTCAGAGACATGTTCGGCTGGAATCGTTTTTTAAACGATAAAAACATGTTGTCTGAGACTTGGCGGGACACTGGGCAGGTGAAGTAGAGTTGAGTAGGTCACCTGTGACGTCAGTATAAGAAGGGATAGTCCGAAATCGGTGTTTTCGGTGTTTTTAAAAGATAAAAAACATATTTTTGAATGTGGGGTCTGTTTTTTGTGACGATAAGTGACACTGCAGTAGCGTAGCGATGAGGGGGGGGGGGGGGGGGCGGGAGGGGGAGGGGAGGCGGGGGGGGGGGGGGAAGGGGAGGTGGAGGGGGGAAGGGGGGGCGGGGGGGACATATGTTGATTATACTTCTCAATGATAACAATTCATATTTTTACAAGCTTTTATTTAACTCACTTCCTCGTCAGTCTGTCGTCAGTCGTCAGTCTGTCTAGACGGAAACGCAGGAGTGAAAATTCGGACAGTTCTACTTGACCGACACGATTCACAGTTGGCACGTGGGTCAAGACATGAAGACAATGCAATCTGAAACTAAATTTGACTTAATTGGATGCCTAATTGATTTTTTATGAATTAATTAAAATTTGGACCGAATTAGTAGGCATGTCTAGCCAACCACACCACACGCGTCATCAATAGCTGCGCCATCACGACCACGTAATGGCTGCGTTCAAAAACCATTGCGCGCCTACTGAACGTGATATTCAGTAGGCGCGCAATGGTTTTTAGTCATGTAACTCTTTTGTAGATAAAACATGTAAAGTACTGAAAAAAAAATTCATAAAAAACGTTTTAATAACAAGCTTTTATGTAATGATGCACTAAAAAGTAGAAAATAAATTATAGACTACTATTTAAATAACTATAAAGAAAAGCGTGGGTGTCTTCCTTAACATTAGTAAAGGTATCCAATAGATACTAAAGTGACCCACGCTTTTCTTTATAGTTATTTAAATAGTAGTCTATAATTTATTTTCTACTTTTTAGTGCATCATTACATAAAAGCTTGTTATTAAAACGTTTTTTATGAATTTTTTTTTAAAAAATATTATGACCAAGAATAAAAACGTACCTTCCGTTATACAGACACTTAGAAAGTATATTGTAAGTAAATGGTATGAAACTGTGAGCCCGAACATTTTTGGAAATTTGACCTTTGACCTAAACGACAATACATAAAATTAATATGTAACCATATATATATATATATATATATATATATATATATATATATATATATATATATATATATATATATATATATATATATATATATATATATATATATATATATATATATATATATATATTATATATAACAGCTCACATCTATGACGAGGTAAGTTGAATGAATGTATTGACTGTCACTAAGAAGAACACATACGCCACCTTAACAGTTAAACAACATGTTTATCTCAGGTAGTATTAGAGGTAGGTTCGTCTAAAGGTCAACGGAATAATTAATTTTATTCTCGGCTTTCCATCGATTAATTATAACCAATTTCGAGAAGACATTTAAAAAAAATGCTCTATAAAATGTTTAATGTTATAACACAAAGCAAGACTTTTTCCCAACTTGATGTCATACATTTCTACTCTTATTTCTACTCCACCGGCCTATTCTGTTGTCCTCTGCCGCACACATTAACCATAATTCTAACGAAAATAAACGTCTTTGTTTCACTCCTAATTTTAAGATGCACTTATATGCTAAGGAATTTAGTAATTAGCATCTCCGTTATTTTTTTACGCAAAGCAATGTAACCTTAACCCCCCCCCCCCTCCCCCACCTCCCAAACACACGCTATTTCCTTCCAAAAATTGACAAGACACCTTTTATGGAATTTCAATGTTTACATACATTGAAAAGGCATGCGTTCTAAGATGTCCAAAAATTACCAGGATAAAAATAGATTTGACCTACATATTTAAATAGAGTTTCAATTCAGCGTTTAATACGCTTTGAATTCCTAATTGCTAATTTATTTTAGACTTGCTGTTTACATCAAAAGAACAGATTGAGTGAACATAAAGCCTAATATATTTTTGTTTAGTGCATTCTAAAGGCGAAAATTCCGGACGTTTACAAAAATGTAGCAAAATAAACTTACGGTTTGTTTGTCATTCAACTTCCGTTCTTGTCTGTTTCATCTGTTCGCGTGTTTTACACTTTTTACCTGTCACATGTCCTACTGTCCTACTGTCCTGCTGTCCTGCTATCCTCCTGTCTTGCTGTCCTACTATTCTGCTATCTACTGTTGTACCTTACAGGTAGCCGATCTTCGCAGAAAAACCTAAAACACCTGGAAAAAGTAAGATACCAGTCGATTCTCCTTCCTATAGCCTTTGTGAAAAACGGCAAGGCTATTTATTAACTGTACTCAGATGTAGTTCTAACCCTAGCACGAATTCTTACGTTTACCCTAATTCTATCAATGGCCCTGGTCTTAACCTTCGCCCGAATCATGACTTTAGCACCAACCCTAATCAAAACCATCACTATATGTTTTGCCGCTATCGTCCATTTAGGCTTACACTTAAGTTTATGGCTAGGCTTTATGTTAACGAAAGAGCTCGTATTTAAACCTTAGCCTGTTGTATCGCTATTGGAGAAAATGGTTATATCAATATGTATGGGAGGCAAATATAGACATTTCTGCCTAAATAAACAGACACATAACTTCATTACCCTAAACAAATGTTTCTTAACCTGTGTTCAACCGAACCCGAGGTTTTGATGAGTCAGTCTCAAGGGTTTCTCGAAGGTCTAAACACACACTCGACACATATGTTATACGATTTTATTTTGTCAGTGCGGACTAGAGAAATGGTTCGGTGAATGCTCATATAAAACTGATGGGGTTCGGTACCTCTCAAAAAGGTCACGAACCACTGCCCTAGACAGCGTATTAGGCGATGTTAATAACTGGTTGTATACAAGATACAAGCCGATGATGAAAACTGTATTACTAAAGCGAACATGCAAGGCAAACTGACGCTGTTTATTACATGTCTGAGGCGGAAAAAATACATGATTGAAATATTAACACAGACTTTTCACTTCCTCTCCCGTTGCTTTTTAAACCAATAATGGGAATTTAGGTGGAAGAATTTCGAAACAAATTGAAATCTTAATGTTTCTTACTAAGTGCCTACAAGCAGGCCTACTTGTTCGCAAATAATCCTTTTTTCTTGAAAATAATATCATTTATTGATTCCTTTGTATATTTAAAACATGTTTTGTTACTTTGTTACCATAAATTAAAAAAAATACAACCTTCAAAACATTTTTTCATTAATTAAAAATAATTTTATTTTAAACTCATTTAAAAGTCATTGAAAAAAAAGGTTAATACAGTTTAAATTTTTTAAAAACTATATTTAACTTAACAAATGCATTTTTAATTAATGTTGCAGAAAATAAATTTCCTTTTAGGCCCACAACCCTAATAGACCTACTACCAATATTATGCTACAGGTACAATTCTCATAACACATCTTAATTACACATTATTTACCTCTAATTAGAAATCCTTGTCTGACGAATGTTAAATCAGAAAAGCTTGTAAAAAAGGAAAATATTTGTTTGTAAAATAAATAAAAAAATAACCGAAAGATTGTGTTTGAAACATTCACACAGTCAACCATCAGGATGTAAAACACGAACAAGCAACTCTGTCTTTGGTCAAAGAATTAGCGGCCTTTTACTGTCAATGTTGCATGACCTCCGACCCTCCCTCCACCGCGTGATTGAAGATCCGCGAAGCCTTGAGAGTACAAATGACGCAGTCAGAACGCAAGGCCGTTACAAGGGGTTCTATTTATAGACCTAAGGCGTGAAAATTTCAAGGTTGGCTCCACTCTTAATTGTTCTAATTTGTGTTGTTTATATTGGGTTTAGAAGTTATTTATCGTTTCTTTGAGACATTTTGTTTCGAGGGTGAAGTGGGGCGGGGCAGAACTACAAATTTGATATAATAATAATACTTAAATATGAAATTTATCAACTGCGCTGTAAAGGTGCTTATTTAAAGGGAGAGTGGAGTGGGAAGTAAAAATGAAAGGGCTTTTAACAAATACAGAAAAGAACTTGACAATGTCACCCTAATCTACCAAGTAATTTTTTTTAAAAATTTCTCATTTATTCATCTGGAGCTTCTACGTTTCCACATTGAGACGGAAGCTTATCAACGGTACAGTCTATGGACTGTACATTTCCTAACACTTCTTTTACAGTGCCAGAGAGTTCCTTAACCATGCTGCGAGAACGCATTTTGTTTAGCTATCTTGATTCTATCATCCATTGTCAAGTTGCCATTATGCTTGACCTGTTTAAGCTTCTGTCTCTGTGAGATTTGTTTTAATGCATGAATGATTAGGGCTGAAGCACCAGGAACAACCTCTACTTTTAGCTTGTCTGTTCTGTACTACAAGCTTTACTGTAATTTTGAGACCTTTCCAATCAGCTGTTCCCTTCTGAATGTCATCACCAACTTTCATTGGAAAGGAATGTCATCACCAACTTTCTTTGGAAAGGGATGTCATCACCAACTTTCTTTGGAAAGGGATGTCATCACCAACTTTCTTTGGAAAGGGATGTCATCACCAACTTTCTTTGGAAAGGAATGTCATCACCAACTTTCATTGGAAAGGAATGTCATCACCAACTTTCATTGGAAAGGAATGTCATCACCAACTTTCTTTGGAAAGAAATGTCATCACCAACTTTCTTTGGAAAGGAATGTCATCACCAACTTTCTTTGGAAAGGAATGTCCTCACCAACTTTCTTTGGAGACAAGCCCAAGGGTCCAATCGTAGGAGCCAGTGATGATGTCGCTAGTACTTCCACCCCCAACAGCTCGGCAGTTTACTATGAAGGATGCACCTGAATTTAATTTAGGAGGCATTCTAATCCACTTAGGCGACGGTTGTTATGTTGAACTAGTCCTGATAGATGATACTTTTATTTTATTTTTTTTATATTTTTTTATATTTTCGTATTATAGTTTTCATCATCGGCTTTTGAGGACTGATACAGATTTACAATAGTAATATTTCTTTCTTACTTGTAGCCTGCTTTCATTCATTTAAGATGGTTTACTTATACATAGATCTAATACAAAACTTCTAAATATAAAAAACAAAAAAAAACACAAAAAAATCCCTGAAAATGCAAATGTGTAATTAAATGATGATTCAATGGATTTTTTCCCCCTCGGCGCGGTGGGTGAGGGGGGGGGGGGGTTGAATTTAGGTTTTTAAGAAGAGCTGAAATAAATGTGTGATTACAGAGAATTACAATGATATAAATGTTAAGCAATCGGAAAAGTTATGTTATTACAACGAGACACATCAAAGCAAACATTCATCCCTTTCAAACATCTATATCTATACAGTCCTCAAATAATTGCTTTTTTTTTGTTTTTTTTAATTCATTTTTATTTACGTAAAATGGTTGTTATTAGTCTCTAAGCCAGGGGTTACCAACCCTGTGCCCGCGGGCGCCATGGCGCCCGCTGAACGATTCGTATGTGCCCGCCTCTCACTATTCGACAGAGACAGAATTTTTTTCATACACATTGTTTTAAAATATGATTTATTTTTATTCATGTGTTACAGTTTTAATTTAATTTTTTTTTTTTTGACTGCCTAGGTTTATTAAATATGTTCGATACTTGTCCCAACTTGTCTAGCGGCGAGCCAGACTGCACTATTTACGCTAGCCTGGAACGGCTAGTGCCATTTGCACATCACACCTTGTACACGCAGAAAAACCGAACTTTGAAATGCCAATGAAATGCAATGCCAAATATCACATTGACTTTATTATTTTTTTTTATTAAATGTTTTCTTTGTATTTATGTGTTTTGTTTACTTTCTTTACGTTTTGTAAATACATTTCTCTGTGTGTATGCAATTTGAAAAAAAAATGCCAAATAATGTTATTATTTTGAAACAATTTTTTTATTATTTATTAATACATCATAGAAAAAATAAATTATAGGTAAATGACAAGTTATGAAAGGAGTTTGTCGAGTTAAAATAGGTGGTGCCCGCCACCCTACCGATATTTTAGAATTTTTTTTTTTATATTTTAAAATGAGTTCTAGATTCTAGAGTAAAAAAAAAACCCCGGTTTAATGCAAAGCCAGTACTACACTAATTGCATTTTCTCTTATTTGTATATCGTAACTATTTCACAATATAAGGGTTTAGAATTTTGATAGCGGGCAAATGATTTTTACATTTGAAAAGTTTTTGAAAATTGTTTTAAACTATCATACACAATGTTTAATTTATAGTTGATTGAATGAAACAGAATAATTAAATTTATTTTTACCTTTAGACTAAACATATTTTTAAATTATTTTAGCACATTATAGAAAGATTGTTTCCCTTTGGTTTTTTTAATTTAATGAATGGAAAATAAGCGAAAATATTTAAGTAACAATACAATTCTATTTTCTATTAATTTCATACATACATATCTAATTCCTGCCTAAATTTAAAGACGTTTAAATGTAAGAGGTCATCCACAAATGACGCAAAACTCGTATGTGGAAGAAAGGGGGGGGGGGTTGGGGGATTGGAGGGTTTAAAAATTAAAAAAATAAATAAAAAAAAATGCATCTGCAATTCGGGGGGAGGAAGGTTATTTTGAAGTGTGACATCATTTTAGGGGAGGTGTGTGACTGTGACGATGTGTGACGGAGTAGAGGTTAGGCTTTTTTGCACACACACACACCTGATTTAAAAAGTTGAATTAGAAAAAAATTACGTGTCGTCCCGTCCATTTATATATATATATATATATATATATATATATATATATATATATATATATATATATATATATATATATATATATATATATATATATATATATCTTGAGCTCCAGTATTCCTGTGATTAACTTCATATTGTCCCTTTAAATCTGTATTACAAACGTAATGATTATCTATTGCATTTGTCGTCCTCAGCGTATCGAACCTTTGCATTGTTTTAGCATCGATTCCACTTTCTACGGGAAAACCGATTCTTTTGGAGTTTGCCGTCGAATATCAAACCTTTCAACGATCTTAAGATGAGAAAAATGGTTCAACAAATTTATGATTTACGAGCCGACCCGCGGCATTTCACATGCATATCACATGCCGCTATTTAGTTGTTTTATTTTCTACTTTTCAGTAATTCATCATTTGTGAATTCGACAGTACCAATGCTGCCACTGAAAATATTTGCTTTAAAACACTATCAGTAGGTCGTTAAGAACGATACTACCCCCACCCTCCTTTCCCCCAACCCCTACCCCCACCCTCCTTTCCCCCAACCCCTACCCTACACCTCCCCTTGTGAAAGCAGCCTCCTGTAAGTTTAAAATCGTTTCAAACTAAATTATCTGCCTCTAATAGCCGTCACTAAACCCGGCTCTACGAATGTCAACATTTAGCGTGAACCACAGCTCACCAGACTATGTAGGGGTGGGGAGGTAGGGAGCGCACTTACAGCTTGTTTTCTAGCGTTTCCCAGAAGAGAATTATATAGATAGATTTTTAGAGATAAGCAGTCACAGCAGGATAAGTAAGGTATATTTTTAGACGTGTATCCAGAACTGTTAAATATGACAGGTCTCAGAAAGTCGTTAAGCGAATCTTTAGCAAAGAACATCACCAATGGACGTTTCAGTCAAGACATTTTTTCTACAGGTAGCGGGTCGAGGGTACCAAGGACATAAACAGCCCTATCAACTGATCAACAAAAAACAACTAGCGTTGGGTTACCCGACATGTCTTTAGTATCTGGAGATAAATCGTTACAATGATTGCGTGAAATATTACCAGTGTTTTCAGGCTTTTTTTCTCTATTTTTTTTGGGGGGGGGGGGGGGGGGGGGGGCACCTGCATTTTTTCTTCTATATAATATTTTTTTTTCTTTTTCGCTCGGGGATGGGGGTGGGTGGGGGTAGTTTTGCTTGGGGGTAGAGGGTACACGGCCCATTGCCTGAAGAGATGCCTGAGCAACAGTGAATATTTCTATTATGAAAACATTACTTTCTCTGTCTAACATTGTGCAACCCCCCCCCCCCCCCAAAGCTACGTAAAGTCTCGATAAGGGGAATAACTAGACATTTTTAAGGAAGAAATCCATATACATGCATTACCTCCCTTTTTTACTATATATTCCATCCCGTCCCTTTCACGAATAACTTTCAAAAATAATTATCTGCCCTTTATTAGAGTACATGCGTGGGTTTGCAAGTGTGAAAACACAACTGAAGACAACTCATCTTATTCCATCTGCAATTGATCGAGAGATCACTTAAACTTTGTTATCTCCCCTTTTATTATTGAATACACTCACTTTTAAACTGATTGTTGATGGTTTATTTAACGTTTAATTGGACTGTAACATAAATCATCATAAAGTCATCATCAGCATTATCATCATCTTCATTCTCTTTTCCTTTTTGTGCCTAAGAAACACGGAGCAGATGAAGTAGAAGTAGACCTAAGCATATAAGGGATAGTGTGATTTCCACACACGTGAGTCAGGTACTCAACAGAGCTGGGTGGACTCAGGGACGTTCTACAATCTACAGAATCGAGCAACTGATCCTAACGAGATTTTTCGATATCCTGATCAGTTGCAAGGTCTGATATACGACCACGTCACCCAGTGGCGTAGCCAGGAATTGGTCATGGGAGGGGTTCAAACATTTTTCCATATGCATACAATCATATATATATATATATATATATATATATAGGGGTAGATGGGAGGGGTTATAACCTCCCCTAACCCCCCCCCCCTTGCTACGCCACTGACGCCATCCCATCGAAACGACAATTACATATTCTTAATCAACGACCAAGATAGTTTTCAGGTGTATTAAAACATTTCTTCAACATAACTTACCTTAGTTACCTTAGGTTACCTTGCAAAGTTATCTTCCTTTTTTCTTATTGAACATAGTAACCTTTAACTTAATTTTGCATCATTAATTTAATGTTCGACCGGACTGAAAATGTAACATCTAGTAGTGTCGTCTCGACGTAATTTACAACTGAACGATTCGTATGTGCCCGCCTCTCACTATTCGACAGAGACAGAATTTTTTTCATACACATTGTTTTAAAATATGATTTATTTTTATTCATGTGTAACAGTTTTAATTTAATTTTTTTTTTTGACTGCCTAGGTTTATTAAATATGTTCGATTCTTGTCCCAACTTGTCTAGCGGCGAGCCAGACTGCACTATTTACGCTAGCCTGGAACGGCTAGAACCATTTGCACATCACACCTTGTACACGCAGAAAACCCGAACTTTGAAATGCCAATGAAATGCAATGCCAAATATCATATTGACTTTATTATATTATTTAATTAAATGTTTTCTTTGTATTCATGTGTTTTGTTTACTTTCTTTACGTTTTGTATATACATTTCTCTGCGTATACAATTTGAAAAAAATAAGCCAAATAATTTAATTATTTTGAAACATTTTGTTATTATTTATTAATACATTATGACTATAAGAAATTAAGAAAGCAAGTTATGGGAAAATGACAAGTTATGGAAGGAGTTTTTCGTTTTAAAATGGGTGGTGCCCACCACCCAACCGATATTTTAGAATGTGCTCTAGAATTAACAATTTTTTTTTTTTTTTTTTTTTTTTTTTTTAAATTCATAATTTCTTTTTTTTTTAATAACAAAATTGTTTTTAAGTAAATGATCAAAATAATGCATTATTCAAAAGCAGATGTTATATACAATGACATGACATTTTTTAAAAAGATCAACCTTATAAACACAGTGCACACAAACTAGCATATTTATTGTATTAAAATAAATATCTTTTTCTTTGTGT
The DNA here is from genome assembly GCF_028476545.2 of Physella acuta. Lineage (NCBI taxonomy): Eukaryota > Metazoa > Mollusca > Gastropoda > Physidae > Physella > Physella acuta. The sequence goes on along the minus strand of NW_026732072.1, from coordinate 48,827 downwards.
AGTTAATGAAAATATGCAGGTATGAAATACAAATGTTAAAAAAAACCTGTAAAGTATTAACTAACATAAATATTTAATAAGTATAAAAACTTTTGTGCTTGTATATACACATAAAAATAAAGAGATATTAACATAGTTTTCATCTTATCTATAATAATAGTTTCGCTGTCTGTCTATCTGTCTATCTATCTATCTGTCTGACAAGAACGCTCTAGAGAAAAGACAAGCAATTTAAAAACATGCATAGTAATTCGAAAAACGAAGTATGACGTCGACACATTTAGCGCACAGAGTAGAAAATAATCTCAAACCCAGAGAGTGCACACAGTTATATGACGTCATTGATTATCGTGTAAACATTCAATACAAAGGCAATTTGGTCTAATCTAAGTGGTTTGCGTGAAGAGTTTCTTGCATACAATTCTTCGGGTAGGGGCGAAGCCCCACCCCCCGCGTAAGAACGTCTGAGCCCCTCCCCCTCCCCAACTCAAAAGAAATTTCCTCATCGATACTCTATAATAAAATTAATGTGTCTAATCTAAAAAGTGGTTTTCTTGCAATGGGACGGTAGACATGTTTTTTTTGGGGGGGGGGGGGGGGGTGGAGGGGTGGGGGGGGGGGGGGTTTGTGTGGGGGGGGGGGGGTGTGGGGGTGGTGTGTGGGGTGTGGGGGTGGTGTGTGGGGGGTGGGGGTGGTGTGTGGGGGGTGGGTTGGTTTCAGTGTTTCTTTCAGACTTTTTCCTCCCCGGAGAGGGGTGGGGGTACTTGAAATTTTCGGGGGCGGGGGTAGAATTTTCTGGGAGGGGGCGGACACTGGAAAAAGTATATAATTATATTTCGTTGAATGGGACGGTAGACATGGTTTTTTTTTGGGGGGGGGGGGCGGTGGAGGGGGGGGGGGTTGGAGGGGTGGGGGTGGGGGGGGGTGGGGGGGTGGGGGGGCGGTGTGTGGAGGGGGTGGTGTGTGTGGGGGGTGGGGGTGGGGGGGCGGTGTGTGGAGGGGGTGGGGGGTGGGGGTGGGGGGTGGGGATGGTGTGTGGGGGTGGGGGTGGTGTGTGGTGGGGGGTGGGGGTGGTGTCTGGGGGTCGGGGGGGGGTGGGGGTGGGGGTGGGGGTGGTGTGTGGGGGGGTGGGTTGGTGGGGGTGGTGTGTGGGGGGGTGGGTTGGTTTTAGTTTAGAGAAAAGAGACAGCACTATCAGCCTAGCGCCCGTTGTACCCTTCCTCAACGGGCCATTTTTCTCGTTTTCTAGAAAAATAGCCACCAAAGAAGAGAAACAACTGGATAAATTGTTAAAACTTTATCTGAATAATCTTAATAGCTGTTGTCATTCTATACAATGGGAGTGAAATGCTGAATTCCTAAGGGATGCCTTATCAAAAATGAAACTAACTGAAATAGTAGCATGCAGTATATAGCTACAATAACACTTTAAATTTGCTGGCATCTCTCTAGAACAGGGGTCGGCAACCTGCGGCTCGCGAGCCGCATGCGGCTCTTTTGATATCAAGATGCGGCTCTCCAGCTCCTTGCCCAAATACTACTAATCTTAATAAAAAAATAAAATATTGGAAATAAATAAATGTTAGTGGCTCTTTAAAACCCGGGAAATTTTGAAAATTGTAACTTTTGGCTCTTCCGCTTCAAAAGGTTGCCGACCCCTGCTCTAGAATTAACAAAAGGTTGGTAATCCACTGTTTCATGAAATGAAAGTGATATTGTTGTTGTATTTTCTCTTATTTATATATCTTAGCTATTTCACAATATAAGGGTTCAGAATTTCGATAGCGGTCAAATAATTTTTACATTTGAAAAGTTTTTGAAAATTGCCTTAAACTAACATATACAATGTTTAATTTATAGTTTAAAGAATGAAACAGAATGATTAAATTTATTTTTACCTTAAGACTATACATATTTTCTATAATTTTAGCACATTATGGAAATATTGTTTCCCCTTGGTTTATTAAATTTCATGAATGGAAAATAAACGAAAATATTTAAGTAACAATACAATTCTATTTTAGTTAAAGGGGAAGTGGATTGTGAAGTAAAAATTAAAGGGCTTTTAACTAATACAGAAAAGACCTAAACAGTGTTCCACCTCCTCTACCAAGTAATTTTTTTAAAAGAAAATTTCTCATTTATTCATCTGGAACTTCAAGGTTTCCACAATGAGACGGAAGCTTATCAACGGTACAGTCTATGGACTGTGCATTTCCTAACACTTCTTTTACAGTGCCAGAGAGTTCTTTAACCATGCTGCGAGAACGCATTTTGTTTAGCTATCTTGATTCTATCATCCATTGTCAAGTTGCCATTATGCTTGACCTGTTTAAGCTTCTGTCTCTGTGAGATTTGTTTTAATGCATGAATGATTAGGGCTGAAGCACCAGGAACAACCTCTACTTTTAGCTTGTCTGTTCTGTATTACAAGCTTTACTGTACTGTTGAGACCTTTCCAATCAGCTGTTCCCTTCTGAATGTCATCCCCAACTTTCATTGGAAAGGAATGTCATCACCAACTTTCTTTGGAAAGGAATGTCATCACCAACTTTCTTTGGAAAGGAATGTCAGCACCAACTTTCTTTGGAAAGGGATGTCATCACCAACTTTCTTTGGAAAGGAATGTCATCACCAACTTTCATTGGAAAGGAATGTCATCACCAACTTTCTTTGGAAAGGGATGTCATCACCAACTTTTTTGGAAAGGAATGTCATCACCAACTTTCTTTGGAAAGGAATGTCATCACCAACTTTCTTAGGAAAGAAATGCCATCACCAACTTTCTTTGGAAAGGAATGTCATCACCAACTTTCATTGGAAAGGAATGTCATCACCAACTTTCTTTGGAAAGGAAAGTCATCACCAACTTTCTTTGGAAAGGAATGTCATCACCAACTTTCTGTGGAAAGGAATGTCATCACCAACTTTCTTTGGAAAGGAATGTCATCACCAACTTTCTTTGGAAAGAAATGCCATCACCAACTTTCTTTGGAAAGGAATGTCATCACCAACTTTCATTGGAAAGGAATGTCATCACCAACTTTCTTTGGAAAGGAATGTCACCACCAACTACCTTTGGAAAGGAATGTCATCACCAACTTTCTTTGGAAAGGAATGTCCTCACCAACTTTCTTTGGAGACAAGCCCAAGGGTCCAATCGTAGGAGCCAGTGATGATGTCGCTAGTACTTCCACCCCCAACAGCTCGGCAGTTTACTATGAAGGATGCACCTGAATTTAATTTAGGAGGCATTCTAATCCACTTAAACGACGGTTATTATGTTGAACTAGTCCTGACAGATGATAATTTTTTATTTTTTTTACGTTACTAATTTTCATTTTTTTTTGTTTTTGCCTCAGACATGTAATTTACAGCATCAGTTGTGTGTATTCGTCACTATAGTATTACAGTTTTCATCACCGGCTTGTGAGGGTTGGTACAGATTTACAATAGTAATATTTCTTCTTACTTGTAGCATACTTTCATTTATTTAAGATGGTTTGCGTTACTAAAATAATCTTTATATGTTGACAAACAGTGTGAGGACTGATACAATTTATATTTTCTCTTATTTCTATATAGTAACTATTTCACAATATAATGGTTTAGAATTTTGATAGGGGTTAAATAATTTTTACGCTTGAAAAGTTTTTAAAAATTGCCTTAAACTATCATACACAATTTTTAATTGATAGTTGATTGAATGAAACAGAATAATTTAATTTAATTTTATCTTATGACTATACATATTTATTATATTTTTTGCACATTATAGAAACATTGTTTCCCCTTGGCTTTTTTAAATTTCATGAATGGAAAATAAACGAAAATATTTAAGTAACAATACAATTCTATTTTAGTTAAAGGGGAAGTGGATTGGGAAGTAAAAATGAAAGGGCTTTTAACTAATACAGAAAAGAACTAGACAGTGTTCCACCTCCTCTACCAAGTAATTTTTTTAAAAGAAAATTTCTCATTTATTCATCTGGAACTTCAAGGTTTCCACAATGAGACGGAAGCTTATCAACGGTACAGTCTATGGACTGTGCATTTCCTAACAGTTCTTTTACAGTGCCAGAGAGTTCTTTAACCATGCTGCGAGAGCGCATTTTGTTTAGCTATCTTGATTCTATCATCCATTGTCAAGTTGCCATTATGCTTGACCTGTTTAAACTTCTGTCTCTGTGAGATTTGTTTTAATGCATGAATGATTAGGGCTGCAGCACTAGAAACAACCTCAACTTTAGCTTGTCTGTTCTGTATTACAAGCTTTACTGTACTGTTGAGACCTCTCCAATCAGCTGTTCCCTTCTGAATGTCATCACCAACTTTCTTTGGAAAGGAATGTCATCACCAACTTTCTTTGGAAAGGAATGTCATCACCAACTTTCTTTGGAAAGGAATGTCATCACCAACTTTCTTTGGAAAGGAATGTCATCACCAACTTTCTTTGGAAAGGAATGTCATCACCAACTTTCTTTGGAAAGGAATGTCATCACCAACTTTCTTTGGAAAGAAATGTCAGCACCAACTTTCTTTGGAAAGGAATGTCATCATCAACTTTCTTTGGAAAGGAATGTCTTCACCAACTTTCTTTGGAAAGGAATGTCAGCACCAACTTTCTTTGGAAATGAATGTCATCATCAACTTTCTTTGGAAAGGAATGTCTTCACCAACTTTCTTTGGAAAGAAATGTCAGCACCAACTTTCTTTGGAAAGAAATGTCATCACCAACTTTCTTTGGAAAGAAATGTCATCACCAACTTTCTTTGGAAAGGAATGTCATCACCAACTTTCTTTGGAAAGAAATGTCAGCACCAACTTTCTTTGGAAAGGAATGTCATCACCAACTTTCTTTGGAAAGGAATGTCATCATCAACTTTCTTTGGAAAGAAATGTCAGCACCAACTTTCTTTGGAAAGGAATGTCATCACCAACTTTCTTTGGAAAGGAATGTCTTCACCAACTTTCATTGGAAAGGAATGTCTTCACCAACTTTCTCTGGAAAGGAATGTCATCACCAACTTTCTTTGGAAAGAAATGTCTGCACCAACTTTCTTTGGAAAGGAATGTCATCATCAACTTTCTTTGGAAAGGAATGTCATCACCAACTTTCTTAGGAAAGGAATGTCAGCACCAACTTTCTTTGGAAAGGAATGTCATCACCAACTTTCTTTGGAGACAAGCCTAAGGATCCTATCGTAGGAGCCAGTGATGATGTAGTTAGTACTTCCACCTCCAACATCTCGGCAGTTAACTATGAAAGATGCAACTGTTTCTAATTTAGGAGGCATTCTAATCCAATTAAACGACGGTTGTTATATTGAACTAGTCCTGATAGATGATACTTTTATTTTTTTATTTTTTAAAATATTTTTTTTCTTCTTTTTTTTTTTTTTTTTTTTTTTTTTTTTTTTTTTTTTTTTTTTTTGCCTCATACATGTTATGTGTGTATTACAGTTTTCATCATCGGCTTGTGAGGACTGATACAGATTTACAATAGTAATATTTCTTTCTTACTTGTAGCCTGCTTTCATTCATTTAAGATGGTTTACTTATACATAGATCTAATACAAAACGTCTAAATATAAAAAAACAAAAATTAAAAAAAAACCCAACCTGAAAATGCAAATGTGTAATTAAATTAATAATGATTCAAGGGATTTTTTCCCCCTCGGCGTGGTGGGTGAAGGGGGGGGGGGGTGGAATTTGGGTTTTTAAGTAGAGCTGAAATAAATGTGTGATTACAGAGAATTACAATGATACAAATTTTAAGCAATCGGAAAAGTTATGTTATTTCAACGAGACACATCAAAGCAAACATTCTTCCCTTTCAAACACCTATATCTATACAGTCCTCAAACAATTGCTTTTTTTGTTTTTTTAATTCATTTTTATTTACGTAAAATGGTTGTTATTAGTCTCTAAGCCAGGGGTTACCAACCCTGTGCCCGCGGGCGCCATGGCGCCCGCTGAACGATTCGTATGTGCCCGCCTCTCACTATTCGACATAGACAGAATTTTTTTCATACACATTGTTTTAAAATATGATTTATTTTTATTCCTTTGTTACAGTTACAGTTTTAATTTTAATTTAATGTTTTTTGACTGCCTAGGTTTATTAAATATGTTCGATGCTTGTCCCAACTTGTCTAGCGCAGAGCCAGACTGCACTATTTACGCTAGCCTGGAACGGCTAGAGCCATTTGCACATCACACCTTGTACACGCAGAAAAACCGAACTTTGAAATGCCAATGAAATGCAATGCCAAATATCACATTGACTTTATTATATTTTTTAATTAAATGTTTTCTTTGTATTTATGTGTTTTGTTTACAACTTTACGTTTTGTGAATACATTTCTCTGTGTGTATGCAATTTGAAAAAAAAATGCCAAATAATGTTATTATTTTGAAACAATTTTTTTATTATTTATTAATACATCATAGAGAAAATAAATTATAGGTAAATGACACGTTATGAAAGGAGTTTGTCGAGTTAAAATAGGTGGTGCCCCCCACCCTACCGATATTTTAGAATTTTTTTTTTTTATATTTTAGAATGAGTTCTAGATTCTAGAGTAAAAAAAAATCCCCGGTTTAATGCAAAGCCAGCACTATACTAATTACATTTTCTCTCATTTGTATATCGTAACTATTTCACAATATAAGGGTTTAAAATTTTGATAGCGGGCAAATGATTTTTACATTTGAAAAGTTTTTGAAAATTGTTTTAAACTATCATACACAATGTTTAATTTATAGTTGATTGAATGAAACAGAATAATTAAATTTATTTTTACCTTAAGAATATACATATTTTCTATTATTTTAGCACATTATAGAAAGATTGTTTCCCTTTGGTTTTTTTTAATTTAATGAATGGAAAATAAACGAAAATATTTAAGTAACACTACAATTCTATTTTCTATTAATTTCATACAAACATATCTAATTCCTGCCTAAATTTAAAGACGTTTAAATGTAAGAGGTCATCCACAAATGACGCAAAACTCGTATGTGGAAGAAGTGGCGGGGGAGGGTTTGGGGGGGATTGGAGGGTTTAAAAATTAAAAAAAAATGCATCTGCAATTCGGGGGGGGGGGGGGGTATTTTGCAGTGTGACATTATTTTAGGGGAGGTGTGTGACTGTTTGTGACGATGTGTGACTAGAGGTTAGGCTTTTTTGCACACATACACCTAATTTAAAAAGTTGGATTAGTAAAAAACTACTTGTCGTCCCGTCCATTTATATATATATCTATATATCTATCTATCTATCTATATATATATATATATATATATATATATATATATATATATATATATATATATATATATATATATATATATATATAGATATATATATATATATATATGGAGATAAATCGTTACAATGATTGCGTGAAATATTACCAGTGTTTTCAGACTTTTTTTCTCTTTTTTTTTTTGGGGGGGGGGGGGGGGGGGCACCTGCATTTTTTCTTCCATATAACATTTTTTTTTTCTTTTTCGCTCGGGGATGGGAGGGGGTGGCGGTAGTTTTGCTTGTGGGTAGGGGGATACACAGCCCATCACCTGAAGAGATGCCTGAGCAACACTGAATATTTCTATTATGAAAACATTACTTTCTCTGTCTAACATTTTTCTATCCCCCCCCCCCCCCAAAAAAAAAAAAAAAAACTACGTCAATCTCGATAAGGGAAATAACTAGACATCTTTTTAGAAAGAAATTCATATACATACATTATCTCCCTTAACTATATATTCCATCCCATCCCTTTTCCCCGTATAACTTTCAATGATAATTATCTGCCCTTTATTAGAGTACATGCGTGGTTTGCAGGTGTGAAAACACAACGGAAGACAACTCATCTTATTTAATCTGCAATCGAGAGATCACTAAAACTTTGTTATCTCCCTTTTATTATTGAATACACTCACTTTTAAACTGATTGTTGGTGGTTTATTTAACGTTTAATTGGGCTGTAACATAAATCATCATAGTCATCATCAGCATTATCATCATCTTCATTCTCTTTTCCTTTTTGTGCCTAAGAAACACTGAGCAGATGAAGTAGAAGTAGACCTCAGCATATAAGGGATTGTGTGATTTCCACAAACGTCAGGTACTCATTAGAGCTGGGTAGACTCAGGGACGTTCTACAATCTATAGAATCGAGCAACTGATCCGAACGAGATTATTCGATATCCTGATCAGTTGCAAGCTCTGATATCCGATCACGTCATCCAGTGGCGTAGCCAGGGATTGGTCATGGGAGGGGTTCAAACACACACACATATATATGTATATATATATATATATATATATATATATATATATATATATATATATATATATATATATATATATATATATATATATATATGTATATATATATAAATAATATATAGGGGTAGATGGGAGGGGTTATAACCTCCCCTAACCCCCCCTTGCCTACGCCACTGACGCCATCCAATCGAAACGAAAATTACATATTCTTAATTAACGACCAAGATAGTTTTCAGGTGTTAAAACATTTCTTCAACATAACTTACCTTAGTTGCCTTGCAAAGTTATCTTTTTTTTCTTATTAAACATAGTAACCTTTAACTTAATTTTGCATAATTAATTTAATGTTCAACCGGACTGAAAATGTAGCATCTAGTAGCGACGTCTCGGTGTTATGTACAACTATCATCATCACCATTGTTGTATTTTCCCGTTCGTGCCCAAGATACACGGGGCAGATGAAGTAGAGTTTTTGTCTGCTTCATTGACTCAGCATACAAGGGAATGATGAGGTTAGCACTATGCCCAGCCGCTGTTGTTTCCCTAACCCAAGCCAGATACACATCGGAACCTGCCCTTCCGAACTTAGATTCGAACTCGAGACCTTCGGGCTAGACGCCAAACGATGGACAATTATGGCCATTAAAAATTGTCCATGTCTGACAATTTCATCAGTAGGATTGGTGTGGCATGTGGATGTCATTTTAGATGTCGAGCTTATATGACATTTGATAGATGTTATTATGTAATTTCTTGTGTAGGTTGTAGTGTTCAGTGGAATATCTACATGCGTTCTATAGATATGCGCTGCCTTGATTTGATGATGTCATGATGTCACGTCTCATTGTCGTGATTTCTTGTCGAATGTCACGTCTATGTGTACTACCTATGATGTCATATTAAGATTTCATGTCTATATGCGTTGCCATGATGTCATATCAAGATGTCATCTATATATTCGTTGACATGATGCCAAACACTATATCATCTCTGTATTCACTGTCGAAATGTTATATAAAGATGTCATCTGTATATTAATTGTCGTGATGTCATCAAGATGTCATCTATATATTCATTCCCGTGATTCATATCAAGATGCCATCTCTATATCTATTCTCATGACATCACATCAAGATGTCATCTCTAGCATGCCAACAGACCTATACCCTGCATCCATTAACCCGCACCAGACGAAGGGACGGAATTAATTAAAACCCGTTTCATCTCTCCAATCATTGATCTGATTGATTCAAGCGACGCCTGACAAAGAGCGACCAGGGACCAGTATTAAAAACCAAATCCTATTAATCAATAACTCTGTTATTATTTCTGCTCGTAACAGCTTTAAGCAGTTTCTGGCTCAGCGGTTCTAACATTAGAATTCGTTTCACTGAGGTAATACGTATTAATATATAAGTCTGTATATTTTTTTTCTTTACACCAAACTTAAACAAATTAAAATTTAAATACAAATAACTTTATGTTTAGTAGATTTTTTTTCAAAGCACTAGTGTAAGAAGGTGTAAAAAATACTTCGTTATTTTTGGTCGAATTTAAGACCCCCTTAACGGCATTGGCCCACCTGCTTTGCGGGGTCTGGCGGCATAGCAGTTCCGCCATTAATTACACTCGGAAATTAACAACGATACTTACAATACTTAAACCCCACGATCTTAACTAATCTTGAACCGCATCAGTCTTTACCTACACTAATACTTATGACGAAAGTAACAAAAATGTACCGCGGGATCGTAAAAGTAAAAAAAAAATATACTCATGAATCACGCAAGTAACAAGAATATACCTAGGTTTCATTAAAGTAACAAAAATATCCCCAGGGATGACGAAGTTAAAAAGAATGTACTTATGGATCACGCAAGTGACAAGATTATACCAATGAACAACAATTAATCATGAAAGTACAAGATTGTACCCATGTATAAAAAATAACAAGAATATACCCATAATAAAAATGTACCCAGCACCAAGAAAGTAACAAGAATATACCCATAGTTTACTAAAGTAAAATCAATGTACCAAGGAATAAAGAAAGTAACAAGAATATACCAATAGTTTACTAAAGTAAAATCAATGTACCAAGGAATAAAAAAAGTAACAAGAATGCGCACAAAACAATAATGTACCCGGGTATCAAGAAAACAAAAACAATAATATACCCAGAGATTACGAAAACGAAAGTAACAATAATGTACACGTGGATCACGAAAGTAACATGTCGGCCTATACATCCAAACGATAATGTACCCATTGATCACGAGAAAGAAACAAGAAAATAGGCTACACGTAACAAAAATGCACCCATAACAGGAAATGTTCCCATGAATCACAAAAGTAACATGAATGCATCCATAACGAGAACATTCCCATTGCTCACGAAAATAACAATAATGTGGGCTACCCATAACAAGAAATGTACACATGCATCACGAAAGTAACAAGAAATTAGGGTACCCATAACAAGAATATACGCATGCATTATGAAAGTAACAAGGACACACCCCATACAATCAACACGAGAACCTCTCTACCGGAACCACGCCTCCAGCCCACCTAACACCCTCTAATGGCGGGCTGTTCTAAGTTACCGCTCCATTCAAAACCTTTTCCCCCTTTTTTATTGTATCCCCATAACCCCAATTAATGCTCACGTGGCACCTTCAAAAATAATTAAAACACCCCCCCCCCACTCCTTACACCCCTACATATATTGATGTATAGGTCTACATCACAGAGGAAGTTGTCAATCAATATCGAGTCAAGTCTGGCACCGTGCGAGCTTTAACAGATTGATTTTAAAGTTGAGGATTTTTTTTTGTTAGTGTTAGTGTTGGAGTTATTTATACATTGGTATGACGTATTGCGATATTCGTGGTGTGAGCGTTTGTCTGAAATTTCGCCCATGTGTGAGTAGGTGTAAGGATTCTAAAGCTCATAGATGGTATGTATGAATACATCAACATACAGTGATGTGAATTACTTACCTTATTTTTTTTTTGCATACAATTTCAAAAGAAACATTTTTTTTTTAAATTCTATTATTTTCTATACTTATTTCCGGAATGTCTTAAAAATGCATTGTATATTGTTCCCTTTTCCAACCTGAAAGTCCATGGGGCAAGTTAAGTTTCTTGCATATGAAGGGATAGTGTTGTTAGCACTATGCCCAGCCGCTTTCTAGCTAAGTGGACTCAGGGACTTTCGAGTGCCTTAAACGTGCGTGTAATTTAAACTCCTATGATATATCCCACACTAATATATTTGCGAGTATTGTAAACCACAATGACCTATCTCCCCCCCCCCACTCTCACACCCCCCCCCCACACACACAATTGAAATACGTGCGTGTATTGTAAACCACAATATTATATTATTACCTATTAAAATTTGTGTGTGTTGTATAGCACAATAATGTATCACCCGTTGAAATATAAGCCTGTATTTGAAAACCACAATAATCTCCTCCATTGAAATACTTACGTGTATTTGTAAACTACAATAACCGATTCCCCTCCCCCACATTTTGATATACGTGCGCGTATTGCAAAGCTAAATGATCTATCACTCATTGAAATATTCGCGTGTATTGTAAACCATAATGACCTATTCCCCACTCTCACCCCACCCCCTCATCAAAATACGTGCGTGTATTGTAAACCACAATAACCTATCACCACTCTCAACCCCCCCCCCCCCCCCATTAAAATACGTGCGTGTATTCGCGTGTAATTTTGCATCCAACCGCCACGTATTTTTTTCTCCACAACATCAACGCAGTCAGGCTCCACTAGCCTGAGGGGGTCGGGCTTTTCATCCCAAAAATGTTAACAGCCTTTTGTTGGTTCAGTCAAGCGTGGAGGATTACGCGGCAAGCTGTAGCAAATACCACGGCAATATTTCGTGGATGACAGGAGCCGGCTGAATCACGGTGATCCGGTGCTATGTTGAGATTAACGTGGGATTAACGTCGTAATCACGGCTTGGATTTACAGGTTTAGTCTTCGTAAAAAGTAAATAACTAACTTTATGATCAGTTTGAGGTCAGGTAATTTGTTACTGTATGTAATGTTTTTAATATTTTTTAGTTTGCTATGTTTAATTACAACTGCTGTTATTGAATTTACTTGATACATTTATACATTATGGTTTAAAAAAAATAATGTGTAACTATGGTAGTTTAAAAAATACTAATAGTTTAACCAATTTTCAAAACTTAATCTAGACTTAACTCAAACCTTACAACATACATCAACCATATTCTTAACCTTAACCCTATAAAAGTCAACTAATAACCCAACATCCATATTTCATCTTCTTTTCGAGTTTTGGAAAATCTTCGACTATTGCTAAGTTCAGCACATTTCAAGAAATATTGATCGTCTACTGCACTATCTACTCCTAAACTTACTTTCTTAAACAATGTCTGCACTATCTAAGTCAAAATAAAACATTTCAAGTACCGATTTTTTATTTTATTTAAAAGTAACTGCAATTTATTCCTCTTAAAATTGTCCACGTTATATTAAGAACTGTAGTGTTCTTAGAATTAAAAGATAACCAAGTTTTAAATAATGCATGTTTTTTATTAACAGATCAACATCATAAAACTATTATTGACTATCATATACCGATTATCAACAGGAGAAATGACATGTATATCCAGTAGCGTAGCGAGGGGGGGGGGGGGGCGGGGGGGTGGACATATGTTTCCGGGCGCCAACCTTAGGGGGCGCCAAAATGGGTTGGAAAAATAAATTGAAAGGTTCAGGGGGGTGGAAATCGAAAGTTTGAGGGGGGGGGGTGCAAATCGAAATCTCGAGGGGGGGGGGGTGCAAATCAAAAAGTTTGTCCCCGGGCGCCGGGAAGGGTCGCTACGCCTCTGTGTATATCTGGTTTCATTAAATGTTAACAATCACATTTTGTTTTCTGTACATAAAATTTACACAGATTTGATAAAGTTGTGATAGCGTTTTTCGACTTTATATTATACCATGTAAAAAATCCTTTTTGTTTGTGCCACAAAAATGTAAGCGAAGAAGACAAGCCGAGGGAAAAAAAACGTTAAGAAAAACATTTACAGAATGGTTTGTAGCTGTCAATGAATGTTGAATGCGGAGCTGTAACAAAACCTACGTTTAAAGGGCCGTAATCCGCCTGAATGAGGCGAGAGAAAGGGGCGATGATGCGTGACGAGCTAGAAATACCTTTCACGCTGTGCACGACATTACTCCCCCCTCCCCCAACCCCTCATCCCCCCATACACACGCTCGGTGAACAGTAGTTAATTAGGTAACCCGATTATTTAATAAACAAGTTCACGACAACATGATGTAGTGGTTTCAGTTCAGGTAAGTTTTGAATTGTACGTGAATTCGAATGACTTGTACGAACGTATTGTGTCAAAAGATTTTGGTGGATATTTCTGTTATTTAAATCCAGTTCCATGGATCTGTGTGGTCGAGTAGTAGAGCAAATGAATTCATTTCCAAAAGTCTTACCATCGGTCCACGAGCTTTAGCGTGTATGTAGTGTGTAAGTCAAGTCTTCTTCCCCAATATGTAGAGTTGCCTGGACTTAGTGCCAAAACCAAAATGTGCCTACTCTCTACTGGAATTATTACTAATTAAATGCATTAATTGTATTGAACCACGAAGTTTGGAAAAGTAACATACGTAACAACATCAGTCCAAAGAAGGCAATGGCAAGAGAAGAAAAAAATCAGAAGGAGATCGGGTTGGAAAGGCTGCATGCGTGTGCGGAAAGGGTGTATTCGTATGTGGAATGTGTGTATGCGTTTGTGGAAAAGGTGTATTCTTATGTGGAAAGGGTGTGTTCGTATGTGGAAAGGGTGTATTCGTATGTGGAAAAGGTGTATGCGTATGTGGAAATGGTGTATTCGTATGTTACTTTCTACAAGCATTAGTAGCAGCACTAGAATGGAACCCACAAGGTAATCAGAAAAGTGACCGGCTCAAAAAATTAGAAAAAAGAAGTAAGACCAGATGCCGTCTTAAGATGTAACACACTGGTGAGAATGTTCCAGGACAGGTAACTCTGGATAGCTGTAGTTGGTGGCCGAACCTCTGTCTAGACAGAGAACCCTGGAGAGCTGTAGTTGGTATTCGAACCTCTGTCTAGACAAAAAACTATGGAGAACTGTAGCTGGATGACAATCTCTAGCTGGACAAAGAATTCTGGAGGGCTGTAGTTGGTGACCCAACTTCTTGCTAGACAGAAAATAATGGAGATATAAAGAATGCGACCCATGCTCCAATATGAGTGACAGACTTCATTGCAATGATAAGGATAGTGATTATGATAATTGTGATTAAAATAATGGTGGTTATGATGATATTAATTTTAATAACAGTGACGATGATGATAATAACAATGATGAAGATGACAATGATAGTCATGATGTTGATTATATGAATGTTGATAATAATGGCAGACGGGTTAAACAGTCTGTCACATTTTCATACAGAAGTAATATATGCAACCTATAATCCATTAGTGATAGTCTCTTAGGGGGAAAAACACACTTCTAATTGTTTTATATTTCTTTTCTCTGTTTCTAGGACAATAGAAACAAAATGTCTGGAGCAAGTTCAGGACTAGAGCAGTACAGTTTTGAAGATTTTGTTTCTTCGGATTCGGACTCGGACGAGAAGGGAAGCTCGTCTTTAAAAACAGCGAGTTCACGAGAACCGAACACTTCTGTCAGACATAGATCTGGCACCAATAGTTTTCCTGGCTCGGTCGACGCATTGAAAGTCTCAGAATGGATCCAACACAATCAAAGAACCACAGTCACACCGAAAAATTATTTTGAGAATCAACCGCATTATATTAATAACGTGAATCACGATAAAAATAGCGATCGGGTTTTCCCAAACTGTAGGTACACTCTACTGAAGAGGGCTAGCGTTCCGGAGTTTCTGTACTTGCCGAAGATTCAATCCTATGACAAGACAACCGGAAGTCAATTAATTTTCTCACCGTTAATAGAAGCTGAAAGTGAACCTTCTCCAGGCGAATATTCCTGCATTTGGGGGACTGGAAACTCGATTTCCAATCTCACCTGCGTTCCAAATAAAACCACAGAACATCGCGATAAAAACGAACAAGGCTCACACAATGAAACACAACGTTACGGAAATATTCCTGATGATGTAACCAGTCATTTTTCAAAAGACAATGACGATCATTATTACGAGTCTATTGAGCCCTCGTTTCAGTTAAACCGGAACTTCCGTTTTCCGAATACCGAAACCGGAAGTGTGACAGCGGCTAATGACGAGTCTTTAAACGATGAACCCATTTACGAGAGTATTGCCTCGTATACGTCTACTGATGACAGAAGCTCCTTGTCCGGCACGAGTGTCTGTCGAAAGTCTGCTGGTCAGACAAGTTATCCGCTGTGGGAGAGCCGTGGATATGGATACTCGGATATGGATGAGTGCAGCCAGGATGAGTCGTCTCAAGGGAGCGAATATCTCCTATTCACAACCGCGAACGGGTGAGTTGAGTTATTTCCCATTTATATCGTGTTAATTCGATTATACAGACTTGCAACAATATACTATCAAACATCTTACCCCTTATTTAATGTTTATACTCTATACGTATATTTTCTTTAGTAGATTCATGTTCAAAATTGTATAAAGGCCTGTATTTATTTCTTATAGACCTATGTAAAATAAACTAATTCTATATGTCTTTTACATGAAAAAACACACAATTAAAAAAAAATCATGTAAATATTTATCATATTTATTCATTTTACCAAGTGTACAAAATTAAATCTTGTCATCATCTTTGAATGAATACTACTATCAAACGGCCAACGTCAAATGATAAATATTTCACTTTGATTTGCTCTCTGATTATATTTTGTGAAAGCCCAGGTTTTTATAATGTTCCTCCTTTACTTACCACGGCATTTTAGAAGCATCTACGACACAACCTTTTTATCAACGTTACTGGTATTTACACGAAAAACCAGAACAAAAGAAATGTAAGATCATTACTTCAGGCATTCAAATCTGACCAATAATTTTATCGATCTACAAGTAACACATAAAGCTTGCAGGATATCCACGTTACTCAATATAGAGACATCGTTTTTCGGTAAGGATCACTCTTGTCAAATATTCGTTATAATAAAGTATATAATTTGTTGAATTGCTTCCCATGGGAAAAATTATTTAAAATATTGTACCATTAAAAAAGGTGTATAGGATTTAACTAAATTCTGTACGTAATTATTTTTCTATTAGTTGTCTAAATTTAGAATTTACTTTAATTTATTTGTTGTAGTTATATAGACGAATTTTTTGAGAATGGGCTTAGTATAACTAATAATTACCTGTTACAAATAGGTAGGGCTAAGTCTAGACGCAGTGATACTTAGGAGTATCAATACACAACATCATTTTTTAACAAAAACACATATTGTTTGTAGAGTTGTCTCCCATATTCAGATAACAGCGGCGCTCTCTGTGTTGGTAGCTGTCCAGCGTAGGCCTAGATCTCTAATATGTGCTTCAATAAAATGGGTCTGTAATTTATCTCCCTTTCTTAACCTGAGGACGGGGCCAGTATGATTGATCAACTTCATCCCCCCCCTCTCTCTCTCTCTCTCTCTCTCTCTCTCTCTCTCTCTCTCTCTCTCTATCTATCTCTCTCTTTGTATGCCGACTGATATCTGATTATGTGTGGGTGTGTGGGGGATGGACTGGAGGAAAGGTGGGGGGGGGGGTTGTTGTGGTTTAAAATGTCAAGGTCGCTCAGATATTGGACCTTCTTTTACGAGCGCTGGGTTAACTTGACCCAGACTAAACATTTTAGAATCGTAATCCCAATTTCTTTTTTTTGTAGTTTGTTTTTTTCATAAGGAACCCGGAACCAGATTTTCGCCACTACCCCCCCCCCCCCCCCCATCGCCTTCAGCATCTCTGAATCGAAACGAATACATTTGTTACATTCCCTCCCCCTCCCCTTTTTATATTTACCGCTTGTTTATCGTTTACTCAGATAAAGCACGGAAGCGATAACGGGAAAACCCGATCAGAGCTTAAAATAGATTTCTTTAAAAAAAAATACTCCGATTTTTTTCTTTCAATCAATTTTTCCGCGGTCTTATTTCACAGCTTGGTAAATACAAAATCTGAAATTTAAATCAAGTGAACGTAAATAATTTACAGCACAATAAATAATCGTTTCGAGAAATTAAACTTACATAACAGGAATTTGAGTTAAAACCTAGATTTTTTTATTTTTATTTGCCAACGTTTACACCTGAATTTAAGTTTTATTTTTGTATGTTAATTGTTTTAAAAATCTACGAATGGATTTAACGTCTGTTATAAAGTCTAGCTTCAAAGAAAAAAATCCTTTCATTTGTGAGTTGAGATCTCGTTCTACACCAGTTTGTAACTTCTATCCACGATTTTTTCGTTTGATCTAAGTCTTGATGTTTTGAAGTGATTAGAGCGGTTGCGTGATCGTCTGGTTGGTAACTACATTAGCAGACGTAGTGTCAGTAGCGCACGAGTCTTTCTCAATCTCTAGCTTTTGCTGGGGTAGCCTTGTCGGTCTGTGGGTTAGTGGTCAAAGTTCGGACTGCTAACCCGTAAGTCTCGAGTTCGAATCCGAGTTCAAGTCAGTAGACCGTCCCTGAGTCCGCCCAACTCTGATGGGTACCTAAGCTCACGTTAGGGGAAGTAAAGGCGGCTGGGCATAGTGCTGACCACACTATCACTTTAATAACCCGTAGACCTTCAGGTTTGAAAGGGTACTTTACTTTACACCAATTCGTAATGGAGTCAATTTGTTAAACTTTGAAGATAAATTCAATCATTTCATACATTAACTGCCCGTTACCTCTCATTGAGTGGGACGGAGTGGTCTAGCGGTAGAGAACTTGACTGCTAACCCCTAAGTTTCGAGTTTGAATCCGGGTTCAAGTCAGTAGACCGTCCCTGAGTTCACCCAACTCTGATGGTTACCTAACTCACGTTAGGGAAAGTAAAGGCGGCTGGGCATAGTGCTGACCACACTATCTCTTCATATGCTGAGGTCACAGAAACAAGTGAACTCTACTTCACTTGCCCTATAGACCGTCAAGTTTGAAAGGGGAACTTTACTTTTACCTGCCAACCAAAAATCTCCCATGTGTCCATTTTCTCATTTGACCCCAGGTGTAGCCCAACTTTGTTATGTCCACATTGAGTTGAATTCGTCAGGTATTTCTGGTGGGGACTCTTTTGCGCTTTTCTTGGAAATTAATGAATGTTGAAGCTGTTTAATTTCTTCGCAGACATTCTTAATAAATTATTAAAACGAATTAATTAATTAATTAATTAATAAACGAAACCGTTTATCAGTTTAGACAGGAACATAATTTCGCTTTGATACAGCTTATTCAACAACACACACACAAAACTTTGTTGATAATAGTTTAAATTCAACAACATGGGAATAAGAGCAATTATCTGTTCGACTCCATAGAGACTATGTTTGTGGTCTGTTATCTTGTAACATCAATGAAAATGTCTGTTTATTTTTAAACTTTGTTTACCTCAAGCTGTATGGGGTATTCTCCTTGCAGGAAATGCCAGAATTCTGTAAGCTGGAGTATGTTCTTGTATAAGAAATAATATAGAACATGTTTATTTTTTTGTGTGTATGTTTAGTATAGGACTAACTTTTTACTATCCATCTACACAGTCTACACATGTGCAGGGTGTCTTTGTGTACATACGCCCACGTCTATGCAGGATCTGTATGCAGTGTTTTCTTCCAGACTTTTTTCTCCGGGGGGCACTTGAAATTTTCGGGGGGAGGGGCGGTAGACTTTCTTCGGGGGGGGGGGGGGGGGGCGGGGGGGCGGACACTGTTAAATGTATATATTTCTATATAAATTATATAAATTTCATTTCGTTCGGGGGGGGGGGCGGTAAAAAACTCTCGGGGGGGGGGGCAATGCCTGGAAGAAACTCTGTATGTGTACAAATGCCCACACATTGCAGGATGTCTATTCCCCACACATCTATGCAGGATGTGTATGTGTACATACTCACACACCTTTCTGCAGGATCCTTATGTGTACATATGCTCAAATACCAACACAATATCCTTGTTAACTTTCTTAAATATGAGTTTTGTTGTTAGTGTCACTTTAATGTTTTTTAAGACATTTTGGTACTATATATAAGCAAACGCTGAAAAAATTACAGTACATTTACATCAGAAATGGTTTATCATTCTTACATCTAATAAATTAACGTATATCCCTTATTGAAAAGCCTGGTCTGCACATTTAAAATAAATCACATTTTTTCTTCATAAAAATATCCAAAGTTTTACTTACGTAACCCTAGCAATACTAATATTGTAGCACCTGCTTTCATGATACAGTGCTCTCTCTCTCTCTCTCTAGATATATATATATATATATATATATATATATATATATATATATATATATATATATATATACTATATATATTATATACTATAATATATATATATTTTATAATAAACCGAGTTACTGTTGCCGAATTTTTAATAGTGTTTTTTTTTTAATTATTTCCCATTTGTTGGTATAAATGGGTAAGGGAAACAACTTACATTTAATTTAAAAATTCAAAATATTTTTTTTTATTAATAAACAAATAAAATAATCTGATAAATCACATATTGCATTCAAAATAAAAATATAAGTTTGTTTTTGAATAAAGAAAATATTTATTCAAGGGGTTATAATTTTAATTAATATGTAATATAAAATTAAAGCTTAAGCGCTTATTTTTATTAACTCGTATTTTATATAAATTGAAAATCCTATTGACAGTTACGCTTATAATCCCAAATCTAGCTAATGTATCGTTATACTTTGCATCAAACAAACCCTGTCAAAAATACAGCCTTGAGCAGCTGTTACACTTCTCTCCCCACTGCAGTGTCACATGTCTTCTCATGACATGTAAGTAGAACACAGCTTGCCACCGCCGCCAAGTTTGGCCTAAAGGGGGAATAATTTTCTTACCAAAAAAACAAAAGATAACACCACCCTCAATCCATTAACATATCTATCTATATATATAATTCTCCTCTTCGAGCCGTTAGAAAACAAGCTGCAAACGCTCTCCCTACCTCCCCACCCCTACATGGTTTTAGTGAGCTGTGTTCACTCTAAATGTTTACAAGCAGAGCAACGATTTTAAACGTAGGGGGGGGGGGGGGGGAGGGGGGGGGGGAAGGAAGGGGGGGGGGGGTTATGGTCCTTAACGAGCTACTTATAGTGTTTTAAAGAAATATTTTCAGTGTCAGCGTTGGTACTGTCGAATTCACAAATTATGAATTATTGAAAATTAGAAACAACTAAATAGCGGCGTATGTTATGCCGCGGGCCGGCTCGTTGTTAATATTTTCTATTAATTCCTCACGCTGTTTATATTGTAAAAAAATTCTCAACAAAACTGTAAAAATACTTAAGACTATTTAAGGTAAAAAAAAACATGTTTTTTTTTTTATTTCTGGTTATCTTCATTTGAATTGTTGATCCTTTTTTTTTTAGTAATGTTCACCATTTTGTTCATGTAATGATAATTTTTGATTAACTTTTGTTAATGTTTGAACTATGTTAAATACACACTATGTGTTAGCACAAAAAATAAATAATAAATAAAAAAATAAAATAAAAACTGTTTTTTTTTATATCATGTTTGATATGTTTCTTTTGTAAATTTCTGTTGTCACCTATTTTGATTTGAAAATCAAGTGCCGCATCGGGTGACACCCGACCCAGCGACGCCACTGATTAAAAGATTGGTTCAATTAGTGCCGGGGTGGGCAATCCATAACCGGTGTGCAGTTGGTACCACCCTCAGTTCAATTAATCCGACAAATAGAACAGCGCTGGAACACTATGACATCATTATGTATGTTGAAATGTATGTACGGATAAATGTATGTACTGACAGATGTATGTAGTGACAAATGTATGTTGAAACTTATGTACTGGCAAATTTATGTTGAAATATATGTACGGACAAATGTATGTATTGACAAATGTATGTTGAAACTTATGTACTGGCAAATGTATGATGAAATTTTATGTAGTGACAAATGTATGTTGAATTGTATATACTGAAAAATATATGTTGAAATGTATGTAGTGACAAAGGTATGATGAAATTTATGTAGTGACAAATGTATGGTGAAATGTATGTAGTGACAAATGTATGATGAAATGTATGTAGTGACAAATGTATGATGAAATGTATGTAGTGACAAAGGTATGTTGAAATGTATGCACTGACAAATATATGATGAAATATATGTTGTGACAAATGTATGTTCAATATATATGCACTGACAAATGTATGATGAAATGTATGTAGTGACAAATGTATGTTGAAATGTATTTACTGACAAATGTATGTGCCGTAAAAATGAAGAGTAGAATTAGATCTGTATGTTTGTTGGTATTGTCTTGCTAGTGGCTTTACGCTGTGGGGAATACGAGGATCTCTCTTATATTCGTTCTATGCAGCTAGCCATACCACACGTCATTGATAAATACGTTTCGTTTCGGAAAACTTGGCTAATGAAAAACATGAAACGGAGATCTGGTTGTTGTACACAGGTACAACATAGGGTGTCTGGTAAAACGTACCTGTGATACAAATAACATGACTTGGTAGATATTCTATTATCAATGCTAATAAGACATAAGATGCCTCTTATGCTTAGCTGTATCTATATAATATGAGAACAGACCCGTTGGTTAAAACCAAAATAGTTATAATCCCCGCAGTTGTACACGTTTATAGTTCTTGATGTATCTGCTAAAACTTTACATTGTAACTCACTCATGTTGTGCTCAAGATATTTCCCATCAGTAATTTTGTTCCTAATGGAAACTAAATATTATTTTAAGCCTCTGTTTTGTTTACCAGCAGTTTTTTACGTAAAGGCGGAGTCAATTGCTAACATTAACATCGTTGAATTGCATTCAGTTGTGGAACATTTGTATACGATTAGTTTAAGTAATATAATCATTTAGCAAAAGAAATGAATACGATTAGTTTAAGTAATATAATCATTAGGCAAAAGAAATGAATACGATTAGTTTAAGTAATGTAATCATTTAGCAAAAGAAATGAATACGATTAGTTTAAGTAATATAATCATTAGGCAAAAGAAATGAATACGATTAGTTTAAGTAATTTAACCATTTAGCAAAAGAAATGAATTGTGTTAAATAACTACACAGCTGTAAATGATTATATTCAGTGTTTCTTCCAGACTTTTTTCTCCGGGGGGGGGGGGGCACTTGAAATATTCGGGGGGGGGGGGGGGGCGGTAGACTTTCTTCGGGGGTGGAGGGGCCGACACTGTTAAAAGTATATATTTTCTATATAAATTATATAATTTCATTTCGTTCGCGGGGGGGGGGAGAGAAAAAAATTTTTGGGGGGGGGATCGACCCCCCCCCCCCCCCCCCGAAGAGATGCCTGGAAGAAACTCTAATTATATTACTTAATTAGTATCGAAATCTTTTCCTGTCAGTGCCTAGGACCCATGGGGCCGCCACAGAAAGCTGTTTTCAATTTCGCCGGTGTATTGCAAAAAATGCAAATTCTAGAAATAAGAACTAGAAAACTAAATGGGTAAACTAGTTGTAAAATTCTCCAAATTAAAAATCACCCTTTCCAATTAAAACACTTGCCTGTAAAATCTGTCTGTGCCGGCTTGATTAATTCTAGACTTTTAATACAAAGACAAATAAAACATTTACTGGGTTTAATGAAGTGATTCATCACTTTAATTGTAACATTTATATTTATCTCTCTAACGTAGACCCTTATTATTCCTGTGTGGTCTGAATTTGTAACCACTATATCCCGTGTTTAGAAATAAATTATTTTCTTTTATTAAAGTTATACGACTCAAAGAAATTGGATCCATTTATATTCGTCTGAAAATTACGAACTCAGTTTTAGTTTCTGGTTGAGTCACGTTGCTATAAAATTTATTATCTCCATTAGCTAATGTTTTAATTAAGACACGAATGGCATCATTTAAATTAATTGCTGATGTGAACCTGGAAAATCACCTGCACTGGAGAATACTTGGAGTATGCCATTTCATGCTGGGTACCCATTTTTGCTGAGTATGTAACTCGTACATTCTTTCTCCCTCTTTGTTACCGTTTGTGATATGACTGACACCCCCCCCAAACACAATTAGTGTTATAACTCATATATTTCCCCAACTTAATTAGTGTTATAACTCAAACATTCCTTCCACCCCCGTATACAAACACCACCTTTGTTTTCATTGGTTTTATAACCCCTACATTCCACCCCCCGCCCAAACCATTAGTGTTATAATTCATACATCCCCCCAACACCATTAGAGTTATAACTCATACATTCCTCCGCCCAACATCATTACTGTTATAATTCTTACACCCCCACCCCACCGAACACCATTAGTGTTATAACTCATACATTTCTCCCCCCCCCCCACACACACACACACCATTAGAGATATAACTCACAAATTCCTCCTTCACATACCATCAATTGCTTTATAATCCCTTACATTATTCACACACACACAACACATGTTCATACAATGCTGAAACCAAATAATTTTTCTCCTTTTATTTGTTTAAAACGAATGATCCAAGAGCCTTCTAATTACTGTGTTAAAGTTTTAGTTCTTGAACAAGCTTGAAAAAAAAACAGGAACACTGAAAAAAGAGAATCGATATATTCTGTGTTTATTAACAATATAAATCAATAGATCGTTAAGAGTGGTCTGTTAAAATAATTGGAAAAGTATTAAGTAAGAGGAACAGGCTATTTATTAATGACACAAATATTTACATCGCAGTTGTGTGGCTATGTGGTAGATGGAATACTGTTACCACTGGTGTTCGTGATTCTACTATCGTGACATGGACATACCGGCTCAGGAATTGGACTCCTATTACCCAGGCAGGCCTTGACGTAGTGAACTCCAATTTACTGGCGAATTGTGGACTGAAAAAGTCTCACGAAGATATTTGGTTCTAGTTTATGTCTCGATCAAGTTGAAACAATATCAAAGTAAATCACTGAGCCCAATCAGTCTATAGTTGCGGTAAATAAAATAAATATAAAATAAATGGAAACTTCGTGTCAGTCATTTGAATTTAAGTCTAAAAAAATTGAAAATTGGTTATCGATCGTTAGGAAATCCATTACTTTGAGGAGTGCGGCAGATCAAGCAACATGCTAGCAGAGGCGTAGCGAGGGGGGGGGGGGGGGGGGGGCGGGGGTGCGGATCGCACCGGGTGACACCATTTAGGGGGTAACACCTAAGCAAAAAATAGTTAAATATATAGAGAAAAACTTGGGGGGGGGGAGGGTGCAAATCGAAAGTTTGAGGGGGGTGCAAATCGAAAACTTGATAGTTTGTCTCCGGGAAGGATCGCTACGCCTCTAGGGGGTGACACCATAAAGTACCGCACCGGGTGACACCCGACCTCGCTACGCCACTGCATGCTAGTGCAAGAAGGTCATCGCTAGAATATAAAATTACACTCAGTCAATCTGTGAGTTGGTCTGTTTATACTTGATGTAATGATAATTGTACGGGGTGTACTGTATTTCATATCCGGCGGTGGGATTAAAGGTAATTGTATATGCAGTGGCGTAGCCAGGATCGTCTCAAGGGGGGGGGGGGGTCCAATTTTTACCCGGGGACAAACCCCCTCAAACTTTTGATTTGCACCCCCCCCCTCAAACTTTCGATTTGCACCCCCCTCAAACTTTCGATTTGCACCCCCCCCCCTCTCAAACTTTCGATTTGCACCCCCCCCCTCATACTTTTTTTATATACCGATGGGTCTATGGGGGGGGGTTATGACCCCCCCTAACCCCCCCCCCCCCCCTGCCTACGCCACTGTGTATATGGAGAATGTACGGGACGGTTTCAGTCGAGAAAGTAAGCGTATGATTGCTTAGTCCAAAAATTAGGACCCTGGGCTTGAGAGCTTTGTTAGCTGGATACAGCATCTCATCTAGGCAGGGAAAACTTTAAAATCACACAACTGCTGTGTTGTAGTTTGTTCGTGGTTGAACCAATGCCATGGAAACCCAACTGGAAATAATGCAGGCTAAAGTTGGAGCCATCGGCTCATATGGCGAAAAACAAATTGACTCATGATATCGAATAATGCTGCAGGGAATAGTTCCAATATTAAAGTTAAGAATGAAGATGAAGAACATGTGTAGTTGTACGTTAAACATCGTGGCCGTGTGGTAGAGTGCACGATTACTGACTTTGACTAGCCCTCACGAGCTCGAACCGGAACTCCAATTTTCTCTGTTGAATGTGCTACCCGACTATAGTCGTGGACGATAAAGGCGGCTGATCATAAAACTAACCACACTATCCTATCACATGCCTATGTAGCCAGAGAATCAGCTGAAGCCTACTTCGTCTACAACATGAGCCGTCTTGTCTGAAGGGAATTTTACCCTATTAAAATGAATCCAAGAGTTTTCGTGTAATGTTTTAAGTATTAAGTGAAATAAAGAGCAAGACAAAAATTCAATGAGTAAACAAGCCAATGCTAATATTTCAACCTAATTTCTTTAATGTACCAGATTTAAAATAAAATAGCTATTTATAGATCTATTACAGACACAGCGCAGTTCTCTCCCTGCAGTTCAAGGGGAATTACTCTCACGCTATCTGACGATATATTAAAAGTAACAATTTCACTTGTCACTTTATCATTTTTTTCTTCTAAAGAATTAAATTTCATCAGAGATGTCGAATGTAACACAGCTGTTAGGGGGGCATAGACTGAATACATGTAATATATAAAAGCAAAGTGAACTCTGTCACACTGTCACGCTTTATGATAATTACACCCTGAATTAGATCGGCTACTTTCAGATAAATAGCCCAGCAATTTCTGGTGCCAAACTGTGCTGTATACTTTCGTTTTACGGTAAAACTATAGCCGTCCCGAGAGACACGTTTAAATAAATAAATAAATAGAATTATAAGGATTACAAGCGATTTTTTAAAAAGAACTTCCATAAAAGTTTAAAAAAAAATTTAAATAAATAAAAAAATAAAAAAAATAAATAAAACACAACAAAAACTGGGCTACCCTGACTGCGGCCTGAAATAAACTATACATTTTTTCAAAACCTCTAAGGGTGGGGGGGGGGGGGGGGGGGGGTGGGATTCGGCGTGATCGGCACGGTTGAGCTCATGGTTGCTGAACCGCAAAGTCCCGATGTTGACAGCTGATGACAGATACTCGTCTAGGAGAGGCAACTCCAAAATCAAACAACTGCTGCCTTGTAGTTTGTTCATGGTTGGAAAAAGGCTATGGAAGCAAAAATCCAAAACGAAAAGCAGGCTGAAATCGGAGTCAATGGCCTGTATGGAGCATCACAAGTTGACACGTAATACTTAATTTGTGTTGGAGTGAATCTCCTCCAACACTAGAAGAAGAAGAAGAGCTCTTGAATATGATCAACCACTTGCAGATGCGACTGAAACTTGATAAATAGTAAAAAAAAAAACAGGTGAAAATTTCTCTTTAGACCTAACGATCCATTGGGCACATGAAGTGAAGTTCATATTTCTTGACCTCGGCATATAAAGGGATAATGTGGTCAGTACTGTGCCTAGCCGCTTTTACTTTCCCTAACATGAGTTAGGTACCCATCAGAGTTAGGATGAAACCGCGACATTCAACTAACTTTGAACCCGGATTTGAACTTTAAACTATCGTGTTAGCAGTCTAGCGCTCCAGCCCTAGGCCACGCCGTCCCATTTGATAAATGGTAAGAAAATAGATCTGGTGCCATAGGCACCTGCCCCCCCCCCCCCCCCATTACTTATCCAGAAAAAAAGACACCTCTTTCACCCCCCCCCCCCTTCACCCCACCCCCCATCCCACCCTTTAAGAAATGGTCGATTGATTGATTTGATCATAAACTAAAAAAAAATCTCCAATCAGAAAAATTGAACGGTTCCTTTCTGATCATGCGCATGCGTCTGGAATCTCCGTGTCTGTGTCTCGACTTTGTCTAGATTGGACCGACTATTGACTTTCTCGTCTAACGATAGCTCAGGTCCATCTGGAAATGGGACACTATCTCGATGTGTCCGTCTGTTTAGTTAACGAGAATTGGTGCTAGAATTGGCAATCTTAGCTTCTTTCACTGTCTACTATTACAGTGTATAGGGGTCTCTTGTTCTTTATTTGGATAAATCTTACATTATAGCAGCATCCATTTGTATATATATATATATATATATATATATATATATATATATATATATATATATATATATATATATATATATATATATAGTAATATACAATCGAAATGTATAGAGGCTATATATATATATATATATGTATATGTATATGTATATATAGGCTAACACACACACACACTCACACACACACACACACACACACACATATATATATATATATATATATATATATATATATATATATATATATATATATATATATATATATAGATGTAACTAGGGTA
The DNA here is from genome assembly GCF_028476545.2 of Physella acuta. Lineage (NCBI taxonomy): Eukaryota > Metazoa > Mollusca > Gastropoda > Physidae > Physella > Physella acuta. The sequence continues at coordinate 20,915 of NW_026732072.1, read as the reverse complement.
GGCCTAGCTACTAGTTACAAATCTGATGCAACTGATAACGAACGATAAGCCGAGACGCAGTATTACAGTCTGATGCAACTGATAGCAGGTGGCTTATTGGATCGGACTGATAACAATCTCAAAGCCAACGCGTGCTATTTTGGGAAACGGTACGAGGGGATGCAGACGGCCTGTCAACTTTGATTGATAGGATGCAGATGTTTATTAAACGGACTGTACGTTAGAACTGCGCAACTAGTAGTCGGAGACATCGAGTACAAGTATCGATTACGGAGGAATACAAGTACGAAGACGAGTACGAATACAAGGGATAAATAGGAGGGGACGGCTGAACTCGCTCTCTTCCCTTTTCGATCGCTCGCTCTCTTCATCGCTCGCTTTAGATCAGTCAGTCTGTGTGACATATCAAGTTGGTTATATTGTGTTAAGAAGGACAATAGACATGTGGATTCAGTTATATGAAGCCTAGTGAGGACTGTTAGGGGTCAGTTGATTCAGACTATTATTGTGAAGCATTCCTGTTGATTCATTGTGTTATTTTGAAGCATTTCTTGATTCATGTAATAAAAGGATCAATAGCGAACCTGCATCTTCGAGTATTTCTACTGTAGTCGATGTTGTGTAGCATGAGTGGTTAAACTCGTTACATTTGGCACTACAGGCAAATAGTCTCGTAACATGTGGCGTTGCGAGCAGGGTAACTGTTCGCTCGTTACAATTGGCGTCGTCGGACAGGATGAATTCAACTAGACTTGCCGCTTTAGGCACCCATAGTCAACCTTGTGCATAACTGTGTTTAGTGTGTGTGTGAATTCGGACATTCAGGAACTGTGAAAATTGAGGAACGAGGAAAAAATTTTCATACACACACGGTAAGAAAGAACTCTTTTGTTTTACTTACGGAATACAATGTCTACTCTGGACGAGAAGCAGACCCATATAGTGGTCCTACCCAGAGAGTCCCACATTAACAAATTTTACGGGGACGGTAATCCAACGTTAACCAACAGGTTCAGTGAAGAGGTCAAAGCGGCCTGGGCCTCGAGAGGCATGTCACCAGAGGAAAGATTAAGACTGCTGATGGGCAGTATAGGAGAGACGGTTAGGGCAGAGGTCAAATGCCATGATAAAACCATCCAATCAGATCCGGATAAGGTGCTGGATCTGATTATGGAGACCTTTGGGGAGAGACGGTCGGGATCGCAACTGCTGGCAGGGTTCGTAGGCTTAAGGCAGAGAATGGCGGAGAGTGTGATGGAGTACTCACACCGGATGAACAGGGCCTTTGATTCGGTAAAGGTCAAAACACCTGACATTGATGTGCGCCTACTGAGGGACCATTTCATCGAGGGGCTGGCAACCCCGATCCTAAGAAGAGAGTTGAAAGAGGAGGTCCACAAAGACCCGCAGTTGACCTTCCTTCAGGTTAGGAACTCAGCGATCCGCAGGTCCGAGGATGAGGACCAATCGAACTGTTCGGTGGACAAAGTCTCTGTGCCTGAACAGAGACAACCCCCACCTACAGGGGCCGACACGATGGAGACCTTGATGGCTCAACTGTTGGCCCACCTAGATAAGGTTGACCAACGTTTGGAGAGGTTAGAAAGCAGGTCAACAGCTGAGAATCAGGAAAAGAACGGGACAAAACAGAGACGGGTTGGACGGCCGCGTCCTGCCAAGCCATCACTCCAATGGACGGCCGACGGTCGACCAATTTGCTTGTCCTGTTCACAACCCGGACATATGGCACGGTACTGCCAGGGAAACGGTCGTCCTCTGTAAGGCAGGGCCAGGCTACAGAGGGGCGAGGTTATGGCCCAAGAAACAAAATGATGGGAGTCTGTCCCGAAATGGTGATTACGATTGGGGACATCGCGGTGAAGGCAATTGTGGATACAGGCTCCCAGGTGACGACAATCACGGAAAATTTTTACACCAAATGGATGAAAGGAAAAGACCATAGGTTGAGGTCTGACACATGCATGCGCCTGACGGCAGCTAATGGACTAACCATTCCATACTGTGGTTATTTTCTGGCGGATGTCGTGGTGGCAGGACATAGGTTGAAGCAGGTTGGGGTGTTCGTTACGAAACACAACCTAGAAACAAATGTGTCAAATATACCTTGCCTGTTGGGCATGAATATTCTTGGCCAGTTGCCAGAATTTCTTACAAATATTGTCGGATCGACCACACCAGGTCGGGGATCCAAGTTGGCCAGGTTTGCCAAGACCAGAGGAAGGATATCAGTCCCGGCAAACACGGTCAAGGCAATCACATTACAAATTGGTGATAGAAGCGTGAATGGTGATGTGATGATAGAACCATGTGGCGCCGCACTGAGGGCAGGCGTCGTGTTACTGCGGACATACACATCAGCGGAAAACGGACTAGTTCAAGGGTTGGTAGCTAATGTTTTGGATGAGGAAATTTTTATACCGCCTAATACTCTGGTAGGAGTACCACAGAACGTCGAGGTACTAAGGTCGGCACAGTGCATCGAACTGAGCAATACCAGCAGTAATGAAGTAACAATTAGGTCGGTCAATGTGACGGCCGAGGTGAAGAAAGAGGATGGCCGATCATATACATTCCCGGAAACTGAGGACCCAAAACTAAATGAATTGCTGAATAAATATAGTGATATATTTGCCTCGTATGAGGGTGATTTGGGGTACACGGAAGTAATCAAACACCAGATACCCTTACTACAAGACAAGCCGGTGGCGCAACCCTACCGAAGATTACCACCAAGTCACTACTCGGCGGTGAAAGCACACCTGAATGATCTACTAAAAAAGGGAATTATTACAACCAGTACAAGCCCGTATGCGGCACCGATAGTAGTGGTAAAAAAGAAGTCAGGGGAGATAAGACTGTGTTGTGATTACCGGAAATTGAACAATATCACAAGAAGGGATGCATTCCCCTTGCCTCGTATTGATGAGTGTCTTGATGCGTTGGGGGGAGCAAGATTTTTTTCTACCCTGGATTTGGCTAGTGGCTACCACCAAGTGGCCATGCACCCCAACGATCAACATAAAACTGCATTTATTTCTCCACTGGGACTGTACGAGTGGACCCGTATGCCGTTTGGTTTGACTAATGCACCTGCTACATTCCAGCGAGTAATGCAGAGTGCTATGAGTGACTTTCTATTTCAAATAATGTTGGTGTACTTGGATGATATTCTAGTTTACTCAAAAACTTGGGAGGACCATCTAAAAAGATTAGAACAAGTGTTTCTCCGTCTTAGGGAGATAGGAGTAAAGCTGAACCCAGACAAATGCTGCTTTGGTCTGAAATCGGTACATTTTTTGGGTTATGTGATTTCGTCGGATGGCATCGCCACTGACCCAGATAAAATTGCAGCTGTTAAAGAATGGAAACAACCAACAACTACGGTAGAGGTCAGGTCATTCTTGGGTTTTGCTTCCTATTATAGAAAATTTGTACCTGGTTTTGCAAAAATTGCCGCACCATTGCATGACTTGGTAAACAAAATGACAAAGAAACACAGTAAGGAGAAAAAGAAAGGTAAAACACACCGGATAGGTGAATTATGGACTGATGAATGCCTGAACTCGTTTAAGCTATTGAAAAAGGCTTTGACAGAGGCGCCGATATTAGGATACGCAGACTTTGACAAACCATTTCGGCTAGAAATTGACGCCAGCTCTAAAGGTCTGGGAGCTGTGCTATCACAACAACAAAAGCAAGGCTTCAGGGTTATTGCGTATGCCAGTCGAGCTCTGAAGGGATCAGAGAAGAACATGACAAATTACAGCGCCATGAAACTAGAACTTTTGACATTAAAATGGGCTGTGACGGAAAAATTCAGGGACTATTTATTAGGTGCTAAATGTGTGGTATACACTGACAATAACCCCTTGAGTCACCTAAAGACAGCAAAGTTGGGATCCATCGAACAGCGATGGGCAGCAGAATTGGCACTCTTTGACCTAGAGATAAAATATCGCCCGGGGCGGTCCAACGGCAATGCGGACGCCTTATCAAGGAATCCTTACGAGAGACCGGGCGATGAGGAAGAAACGCTGACAGGAATATGTGAGGTCAGAACGTCAACAGATATCCCTCACGGGGTGCAAGTGATGCAAAACGGGCAGACCGGGGTGGAGCACATATCCACAGAGCCCGGACATATGGACAGTAGTGATTTTAATTGCCTTAATCACAAAAAGATAAGAGATGCCCAGAGAACGGATAGTGGCTTACAACCGCTATTGAAATACGTCCAGGAACAAAAATTCCCAGGAAGAAGGGAAAGAGAACAATTTGGTCGAGAAACAAAGAAAATACTGAGTCAGTGGGACCGTCTCAGTATAGAGGATGGTGTTCTCATGCGGAGAATTCATGACCAAATTGATGGGACAATACACCAGGTGGTGGTGCCTGGACAATTACGAGAAGAAGTGCTAAGGTTGGCACATGACAGGGCAGGACACCAGGGTCAGGACAGGACGCACAAAATTTTACGACGGAGGTGTTACTGGCCCAATATGGAAATGGAGGTCAAACGCCATTGTGAGGCTTGTGTGAGGTGTCAGCATGCGAAAATGCCAGTTGTCAAAATGAGACAGCCATCAGGACACCTACTAGCGACAAAACCACTAGAGATTGTGGCTATGGACTTTACGTCGTTGGAGCAATCATCGGATGGGACGGAACATGTGTTGGTAATGACTGATGTATTCACCAAATGGACTGTGGCGGTGCCCACACGAGATCAGACTGCCAAAACAGTGGCAAAGGTCTTAATAGAACATTGGTTCATCAAATATGGCATACCAAGACAATTACACTCTGACCAAGGAAGGGCTTTCGAGTCAGAAGTAATTAACCAACTGTGCAGCCACTACGGGATCAACAAATCTAGAACAACCACATTTAATCCGAAAGGAAACGGACAGTGTGAACGGTTCAACCGCAGCATGCATGATTTGCTGCGTACTCTAGAACCTGAACAGAAAAAACGTTGGCCTGATTTTCTCCCAGAGTTGGTATATCTATACAACTGCACCCCCCATGCCACAACCGGCTTTTCGCCACACATGTTGCTGTTCGGACGGGAGGCTCGACTCCCTCTTGATTTGTTCCTAGGAAAAAGGGAGAGTATGACTGGCTCATACACCGCACTGGAATATGTGAATGAACATATGAGAAGAATTAGAGAAATGTACAGGGTAATACAGGAAAGACTAGAACATGAAGCACGGCGAAGGGAACCGCCGGTACAGACAAAGGACCCGCCACTCAAACTGAACGACAGGGTATTACTGCGTAGCCACCCGTTAGGCAGAAACAAAATCCATGATCTCTGGGGACAGGAGATATGGCAAGTCGTGGAGATGCCTAAAGTAGCAGGTGGCCCCTTTAAGATAAGACCCATCGATCACGCCAAACCGGATCGGTGGGCGAATATTGCTCAATTAAAGAAATATTGGAATAGGCAAGAAGAGCAGTTACACACAAGGAAATCCAAGACAATTAGGGAACCGGAAACTATAACGGAAATTCACATACCCATCCCGGAACCATATCACCATCAACAGAACAACCGCGATACACAAGTGGAGGATAACGGCAACAAAGAGGATCCCGGTCCCTCCAAAAGCAGAGAGACAATAGACCATCAGATAAGTGGTCCGCGGAGAAGTTTGAGAAACAGAAAGAATACGAAATTTTTTGTCAGCAACCATCAAGTCTTTCATGGTCGCGCTGGTATGAGAACAGACGGTTCAAAAAGCTATAAAAGTGAACTGGTGAAGGCACCAAACGAAAAGGGTGGATGTGAATTCTAGAACTGTTTTGTGTCTCAGGAAGATGATGTAGACACAGTTGATATGTGAAATAGGTATAACTGTCAATCGTATACGAATGGGACGACGTGGACAGTGAGTGGAACAATAAAATTTTTTTTTACGATTGTGCGATTGACTATGGAGGAGTGCACCTGCCAGGCGTTGTTTGTGGTTGAAAACACACAAAAAAAGGCAGGGGTGGATGTAACTAGGGTAGGCCTAGCTACTAGTTACAAATCTGATGCAACTGATAACGAACGATAAGCCGAGACGCAGTATTACAGTCTGATGCAACTGATAGCAGGTGGCTTATTGGATCGGACTGATAACAATCTCAAAGCCAACGCGTGCTATTTTGGGAAACGGTACGAGGGGATGCAGACGGCCTGTCAACTTTGATTGATAGGATGCAGATGTTTATTAAGCGGACTGTACGTTAGAACTGCGCAACTAGTAGTCGGAGACATCGAGTACAAGTATCGATTACGGAGGAATACAAGTACGAAGACGAGTACAATTACAAGGGATAAATAGGAGGGGACGGCTGAACTCGCTCTCTTCCCTTTTCGATCGCTCGCTCTCTTCATCGCTCGCTTTAGATCAGTCAGTCTGTGTGACATATCAAGTTGGTTATATTGTGTTAAGAAGGACAATAGACATGTGGATTCAGTTATATGAAGCCTAGTGAGGACTGTTAGGGGTCAGTTGATTCAGACTATTATTGTGAAGCATTCCTGTTGATTCATTGTGTTATTTTGAAGCATTTCTTGATTCATGTAATAAAAGGATCAATAGCGAACCTGCATCTTCGAGTATTTCTACTGTAGTCGATGTTGTGTAGCATGAGTGGTTAAACTCGTTACATTTGGCACTACAGGCAAATAGTCTCGTAACATGTGGCGTTGCGAGCAGGGTAACTGTTCGCTCGTTACATATATATATATATATATATATATATATATATATATATATGTATATGTGTGTGTTTGTGTTGGCCTATGTATACATATTCATATATATATAGCCTCTATACATATCGATTATTTATTACTATGTGTTTGTGTGCGTGTGTCTGTGTGTGTGATTTGCGATCGCGGTTGTGTGCGTGTGTGTGTGTGTGTGTGCATGCGTGTGCATGCGTGTGTGTAAATAGAGACAGAGATAGACAGAGAAAGGAAAAGTGAGCGAGTTGACGGAAGCTTGTTGTTAATTGTCAAAATCTTCAGTCTCTTCATTTCGCCACTGACACTATTAATAAATTGTTGTATTTTTTTTTAATCGCCCAATGATTTCCTGTCTTATATTTGTTAAAGCGAGATCCAGAGCACGAGTCATGTGTTAATCTTTGTCTGCAGCCCTCACATTATAACATGTATAATTTAGACTGAGTTACCCAGTAGCGTACGCAGGGGGGGAGCAGGGGGAGCGGCCGCTCCCCCTCTGGCCATTTTCAGCAAAGTGGCGCCTTTTTGGAAACTTTTTAAACTCAAAGTTTTAAACAAAGATATTTGTAAAAAAAATATTTTTGGTCGGCACATCTATGTAAATAACAAGATTTCTTTTCATGCAGCAATTAAGCATTATTGTACTAGTCTAATAGTGTCTACGTTTACAACACGTATTAACAGTTGCATCAGTTTGCCATTCTAAAAATAACCATTACGATGCATTGGTATTTTTTTTAATAACCTCTACCGTTAGTACCACTTGGCAAGAGGGGTGTTAAGTTTAAGGCAACTGTATAATGTATTTGCTTACGAATAATTGCATTAGAAAATGTTATACATAAAACTTCACACATAATTACTTTGTATATACAGTTTGAATCGTGTGATTAATTTTTAAAAAATTACAATACAGAAACAAATACAACAGATGTGACACCTCTATTTAAATTTACTTATGGACAAGCTGCGTAGTGGTGGGGAAATTAGACAAGTTCAACAACGTCATCACGATGAAGTAGTAGTATTCTTACAGTTATGGCGATAGTTATACGATTACAAATAATATGAAACAGTTACAACCCTCCTCCCCCATGGACCCCTCTGTAGAAAAAAAATATTGTCATAATACCACTGCTACTTATTTAAATCTATTTCTGAATCAGTATACATGTGTAATATATTTGTATGTTTAGAACAGTCATCTAAAAACCGACGCTATGTTCACTCTGAGTTGGTTATCTCCCCCCCCCTCCCCCACACCTCACCACCACAATTGTGCAGAGCGACATTAATGTCACACCTAGGTATACACTGGGTTGGATAATTGACCTAAAGTGACCGGACAGTAAAAAGGTGTGTGAGCAATACAGTGATCTAACCCATACCTATCACTATGTTAAAAAATTTTCGTTAAAGAACACAAAGAAGAAGTAGTTAATTAAAAAATATATGATCTGAACTAAAAGACAGATATTTAGTTAAATGTAGGTTGTTATTCCGAATGTTTTTCTTTTATATAGAAAAGCGTTATTTTATACCAACTCTGATTTTAAAAAACTTTCATTATGCTGTAATACTTTAGCATTTATGATGACGATATATTTAATTCTGATTATAGACAAAAACATTTTGTTAACACGAATAGTGTTAAACAATTTCATTATATTCTAAAGTAATTATTTATTTGTTTTGACATTTATAATTAAATGTGTAGATATATACATATTTATATTAAGATAGTGATTATTTCCCCTATTTCACTTGTCTTAAATAATTTCCCAGGAATTATTATGTAAGATTTTTTTTTACAAGAATTAAAAAACAGATTGTGTTACGTTCATTGTTTTTGGTTGTAGTATGTGTATATTTTGTTTGTTTTTTGTTTAGATTGATACAATTTTTGTTTTGTCGGCCTACATTGTGTGTTTTTTCTTATTTCTTCAGAGTGCTACTTTCAATTTATTTTACATCATAGCGAAGTAATGACACACAGCTAGTAATTATATAAATATATATATATATATATATATATATATATATATATATATATATATATATATATATATATATATATGTAACTAGGGGAAGTTACCAGACATAAGAAAGCGGTACAGCGCTGTCAACTTTGACACGACTGATGTAATAACACAGGTGGTGGCTGATAACGATCAGAAAGCCAGGGCGTAGTATCTCGGGAAGCGATACGAAAGACGGTCTGTCAACTTTGATGTGACAGGATGCAGATGGCTTATTAAATCGGACTGTACAACAGAAGCGGCGTAATGCAACGATTACGATTACGAGTATGATAGGACCGAATATGATTACGGATATGAAGGGGATAAATAAGGAAGGCGACGGCTGCAGTCTCGCTCTCTCGCTCGCTTTCGATCAGTCAGTCAGTGTGGGAGTATCAAGTTGGTTATTGAACGGGTTAGCCGTATTGTGTTAAGAAGGACGTTAGACATGTGTATTCAGTTAGATGAAGCCTAGTGAGGACTGTTGGGGGTCCGTTGATTCAGACTATTATTGTGAAACATCTCTCTTGATTCATTATATTATTGTGAAGCATTCTTTGATTCATGTAATAAAAGGATCAATAATGAACCTGCATCTTCGAGTATCTATGCTGTGGTCAATGTTGTGTGGAATGAGTGGTTAGACTCGGGAAGGTCACATTTGGCGTTGTCGGCAGGGTAGCCAGAGACTCGTTACATTTGGCGTTGTCGGCAGGATAGACTCGGGGACTCGTTACATATATATATATATATATATATATATATATATATATATATATATATATATATATATATATATATATATATATATATATATATATATATAAATAATACACGTATATAGAACGTGTTAAAAATTCGGCGCCTTTTTTTGCTCTTTTCGCTCCCCCTACAACGAAAACCTGGATACGCCTCTGGAGTTACCCTTGTGATACTATACACAAGTAGATTCACTCCCCTGTTTTTTCGATGATTATTTCCCCTGAGAATGTTTGAATAAATAACCGGATGTATTTTATATAGCCTCTGTTCTTTGTTCTTTCTTTAGGAAAAAAACACAACTGCTTTTGTTCTGCTAATCTATTTTACAAATTGTTGTGTCTTGATAGGAAATAATTTCATACCGTGATGATATGCATTTTATAATTAGTAGCAATAGCAACACGGGGGAGAGGGGATTTATATTTCCCAGAAATAAGCATGAAGGTCAGAAAATGAAGATTATATTAAATAAACCGAGAGTGATCTCCCCTAAATTTCATGAATATTCTTATATAACACTACGGTGGATGGCAACTTGAGATATAGACATGATTTTTAATCCATTTTTAATTACTTAAATTTAAAAAAATAGAATAGAATCTCGAAGAAAAAAGATTTGCGCACCAATTGAATGCCAAAAAATCTGTGTATAATAGTGCAAAATATTATTAGTATTTTATAAATTCACGTGCGTTTTTTTTTTTTGACAAATCGGAAATAGCGTAAATTACTACTTCCGGTCAACGGAAATTACTCAAAATTTGACAGAAGACAAAGGATTAGATTTTACTTTCATGTGAAATTTCATTTAGAATTAGATATTTTACTTATTTTTTAAATTTCGTTCATCTATCTGAAACAGTACTCAAGTTATAGGCTTTTGAAAAATTGAAAGTGAAATAAGTTCCACTTCCGGTTATCGGAAATTGCTGAAACGTTATACAGAACTACAAACTTGATATAATATTTATATGTGAAATTTCATCAACGTAGCTGTAACGGTACTCTAGTTATCGTGTTTACAGACACATACAAACACATATATAAACACACAGACATACGGACAAAATTGCAAAACTATGTTTTTCCGACTCAGGGATGTGTAAAACGTTGAGATCTGTACAAATCTCGATTTTTTTTTTTTTGTTTTGCACGATTGTAATACTTCCTCTATACTTTGTACACGCGAAAGTAAAAATACGAAATACGATTTTGCTAGTTTGCAATAACATTCAACAGAAATCTTACATTGGCAATTCATTCAAAGGGGCGGGGATTGCCAAGCATCCCCCCCCCCCCCCCTCACCTCGTATCCGCCTCCATTCCTATAACTCCACTGTGATTGAATTTCTCGCGATATTTGAGAAAACAATTTACGAACAAGCACCCGCTTGGCGTAAATAAAATAAATGTGAAAAATCAAAGATGTGGTTATGTTATGTAGCAAGTTGCTTGCATTGGACCCTATCCACCTTCGTATAACTGTAGCCACGTAATGACTTTACTAGTGAAAGAAAACAACGGTATTTCTATATCCCCAATACTTGAGTCTTAAAAATACAATACCATTTCTTGCTCAGAAAAAATATTAACATACGAAAAAAAAAATGACACATTGCCTTCATACTTTAGTATCAGTCGTCAATACCATTTAAAGAATTGTTTTAAAAAAGAACACAAGAAAAAAATCCCCCCTACCCCCCCCCCCCCCCCCGCCCCTAAAAGCACAGCCCAAATTTCCTCCCAGCCTGCAACACAATTTCATAACATGTCCACGGGTATTGATCGGCCGAGGGCAAATGTTTTACTCTGTAATATTACTCCCTCCAAGTGTACAACCCCACTCCACCACACCCCCACATTCGCTCCTCCCCGAAATATTTCCTTACTCCCTCCAAGGGTACACCCCCATACCCACACCCCCAACTTTCACACTCGCTCCTCCCCGATATATTTCCCTACTCCCTCCAAGTGTACAACCCCACTCCACCACACCCCCACATTCGCTCCTCCCCGAAATATTTCCTTACTCCCTCCAAGGGTACACCCCCATACCCACACCCCCAACTTTCACACTCGCTCCTCCCCGATATATTTCCCTACTCCCTCCAAGTGTACAACCCCACTCCCCCACACCTCCACATTCGTTCCTCCCCGAAATATTTCCTTACTCCCTCCAAGTGTACACCCCACCCCCCCCCCCCCCCACCTTTCAAACTCGCTCCTCTCCGAAATATTTCCCTACTCCCTCCAAGTGTACACCCCACACCCCCACACCTCCACATTCGTTCCTCCCCGAAATATTTCCTTACTCCCTCCAAGTGTACACCCCACCCCCCCCCACCTTTCAAACTCGCTCCTCTCCGAAATATTTCCCTACTCCCTCCAAGTGTTCACCCTCACCCCTACACCCCCACCTTTCCCACTCACTCGTACCCGAAATATTTCCCTACTTCCTCCAAGTGGACACCCCACACCCCCACATTCCACACTCACTCCTCCACAAACTATTTCCCTACTCCCTCTAAGTGTACCCCCCACCTCACACCCCCACATTTCACACTCGCTCCTCCCTAAAATATTTCCCTACACCCCCATCTTTCGCACTCACTCCCCCCCCCCCCCCCCCTCCCCGAAATATTTCCCTACTCCCACCTCTCCCTCTCCAGATATTAGCAATTTCGTTTGCCCACATGTTTATTTTCTACACAAGTGTTTCTTTCTGACTTTTTTCTCCCGGGGGCACTTGAAACTTTCAGAGGCGGACTCAATTTTCCAGGACAGCGAACACTGGTCAAATTATATATTTTCTATAAATATTCTATTTCTTCCCGGGTGGGGGTGGGGATAGGGGTCTCTAGACGTTTTTCAGAAAGATGCATGAAAGAAACAGTGTTCAATACATTAACCACACACCCCCGTTTTAAACAGAAACGAATATAATTGCGATATTTTTCTTGCCTTTGTTAAAATGTACTTGTCTCTAGTTTACATTCAAGCTCTGAATAAAGACGGAGTAATCTCCCTTTAAAGATTATAAACACAATTCAAACGTTTCTTGCTTGATTAAAAAAAAGTCTTTTTAAAACCAGTTATGCTAACATTTTTTTTAAATATTGCACTTTTTACTTTTTAATCATATACCAAGTTAAGTAAAATAAAGTAAATATTCCTCTATAGATCTAGCATTCCATTGGGCACATAAGGTAGAGGTCTTATGTTCCTTGACCTTGGCTTATGAAATTATAATGTAGTCAGCACTATGCCCAGCCGCCTTTAATTTCCCTAACTTGAGTTAGGTACCCATCAGAGCTGGTTGGACTCAGGGAAGTTCTACTCACTTAAACCCGGATTGCGGGTTAGCAGTCTAGTGCTCTACCGCTTGACCAAAAAAAAACACACCAACCACAATATAATAGTTGAGACTTAGTAAACTGCTTTAAAATGTAATTTTTATGTAACAATCCAGAAACAATTCATGAAAAATAATTAGTATTATGCATAATGAATTATTGCAATATTTTAATATCAAAGGCGTTTATTTAATTTTAATTGTAAATTTCAAAAACCGTAGATAAATAAAAAAAAATAGTAAAAAAACCTCTTACGCACTTTAAAATAGTGCTTCAAAGCTCAAGTAATTATAGCTTACACGCGCAGATCCAGGTATGTTGTATTTATTCCTCTTTGACAACAGCGACGAACGCTGTGTAAATATTTACACCTCGCTCTCCTATATACTTTGTTCCGTTTACACCGACAGCAATTTTCTTAACCCCCCCCCCCTCATCCCTTTTTTCTCCATCTAGCACTGACTCCAAAAGATCGCTAACTTGTGTTCTTCAGCAAAGGGACTTAACCGCAGT